>NC_034197.2:45776782-46076782 GCF_002021735.2 Oncorhynchus kisutch | reverse complement strand
AGAGACGGGGAGAGAGAGAGAGACGGAGAGAGAGAGACGGGGAGAGAGAGACGGGGAGAGAGAAGGACGGGGAGAGAGAAAGACGGGGAGAGAGAAGGACGGGAGAGAGAAGGACGGGGAGAGAGAAGGACGGGGAGAGAGAGGACGGGGAGAGAGAAGGACGGGGAGAGAGAAGGACGGGGAGAGAGAAGGACGGGGAGAGAGAGAGAGACAGGGAGAGAGACGGGGAGGAGAGAGAGAGACGGGGAGAGAGAAGGACGGGGAGAGAGAAAAGACGGGGAGAGAGAAGGGACGGGGAGAGAGAAGGATGGGGAGAGAGAAGGACGGGGAGAGAGAAGGACGGGGAGAGAGAGAGACGTGGAGAGAGACGGGGGAAAGAGAGAGACGGGGAGAGAGAGAGAGAGACGGGAGAGAAACGTGGAGAGAGAGAGACGGGAGAGAGAGACAGGGCGAGAGAGAGACGGGGAGAGAAACGGGAGAGAGAGAGAGACGGGGCGAGAGAGAGACGGGAGAGAGAGACAGGGCGAGAGAGAGACGGGGAGAGAAACGTGGAGAGAGAGATCAGTAAAAGGTTATATTATATAGACGGGGAGAGATCAGTAAAAGGTTATGTTATATAGACGGGGAGAGATCAGTAAAAGGTTATGTTATATAGACGGGGAGAGAGAGACGGGGAGAGAGACGGGGAGAGAGAGACGGGGAGAGAGACGGGGAGAGAGACGGGGAGAGAGAGAGAGACGGAGAGAGAGAGACGGGGAGAGAGAAGGAGGGGGTCGAGAGAGAAGGACGGGGAGAGAGAAGGACGGGGAGAGAGAAGGACGGGGAGAGAGAAAGGACGGGGAGAGAGAAGGACGGGGAGAGAGAGAGAGACAGGGAGAGAGACGGGGAGAGAGAGAGAGACGGAGAGAGAGAGACGGGGAGAGAGAAGGACGGGGAGAGAGAAAGACGGGGAGAGAGAAGGACGGGGAGAGAGAAGGACGGGGAGAGAGAAGGACGGGGAGAGAGAAGGACGGGGAGAGAGAAGGACGGGGAGAGAGAAGGACGGGAGAGAGAGAGAGACAGGGAGAGAGACGGGGAGAGAGAGAGAGACGGGGAGAGAGAAGGACGGGGAGAGAGAAAGACGGGGAGAGAGAAGGACGGGGAGAGAGAAGGATGGGGAGAGAGAAGGACGGGAGAGAGAAGGACGGGGAGAGAGAGAGACGGGGAGAGAGAGAGACGTGGAGAAGAGACGGGAAAGAGAGAGACGGGGAGAGAGAGAGAGAGACGGGGACAGAAACGTGGGAGAGAGAGAGACGGGAGAGAGAGACAGGGCGAGAGAGAGACGGGGAGAGAACGTGGAGAGAGAGAGAGACGGGGCGAGAGAGAGACGGGGAGAGAGAGACAGGGCGAGAGAGAGACGGGGAGAGAAACGTGGAGAGAGAGAGAGACGGGGAGAGAGAGATCAGTAAAAGGTTATATTATATAGACGGGGAGAGATCAGTAAAGGTTATGTTTATATAGACGGGGAGAGATCAGTAAAAGGTTATGTTATATAGACGGGGAGAGATCAGTAAAAGGTTATGTTATATAGACGGGGAGAGATCAGTAAAAGGTTATATTATATATAGACGGGGAGAGATCAGTAAAAGGTTATATTATATAGACGGGGAGAGATCAGTAAAAGGTTATGTTATATAGACGGGAGAGAGAGAGAGAGAGACGGGAGAGAGAGACGGAGAGAGAGATCAGTAAAAGGTTATATTATATATAGACGGGGACAGATCAGTAAAAGGTTAGATTATATATAGACGGGGAGAGATCAAAAGGTAATAAAGGGAGAGTAGTTATATTATATAGACGGGGAGAGATCAGTAAAAGGTTATATTATATAGACGGGGAGAGATCAGTAAAAGGTTATATTATATAGACGGGGAGAGATCAGTAAAAGGTTATATTATATATAGACGGGGAGAGATCAGTAAAAGGTTATATTATTATATAGACGGGGAGAGATCAGTAAAAGGTTATATATATATAGACGGGGAGAGATCAGTAAAAGGTTATATTATATAGACGGGGAGAGATCAGTAAAAGGTATTTATATAGACGGGGACAGATCAGTAAAAGGTTATATTATATAGACGGGGAGAGATCAGTAAAAGGTTATATTATATATAGACGGGGAGAGATCAGTAAAATGTTTATATTATATAGACGGGGAGAAGATCAGTAAAAGGTATATTATATAGACGGGGAGAGATCAGTTAAAAGGTTATATTATATAGACGGGGAGAGATCAGTAAAAGGTTATATTATATAGACGGGGAGAGATCAGTAAAAGGTTATATTATATATAGACGGGGAGAGATCAGTAAAAGGTTTATATTATATAGACGGGGAGAGATCAGTAAAAGGTTATATTATATATAGACGGGAGAGATCAGTAAAAGGTTATATTATATAGACGGGGAGAGATCAGTAAAAGGTTATATATATAGACGGGGACAGATCATGTAAAAGGTTATATTATATAGACGGGGAGAGATCAGTAAAAGGTTATATTATATATAGACGGGGAGAGATCAGTAAAAGGTTATATTATATAGACGGGGACAGATCAGTAAAAGGTTATATTATATAGACGGGGAGAGATCAGTAAAAGGTTATATTATATATAGACGGGGAGAGATCAGTAAAAGGTTATATTATATAGACGGGACAGATCAGTAAAAGGTTATTTTATATAAACAGCTTAATTTAAAGAGCAGCCAGAGTCTCACCCTCTCCCTGCTCCGACCGACAACACCTGCATTGTTGAGTCCCCCTCTGCCACGCAGTGGTTTGTTCCCGGCCCACTGGCCCACCACCATGCCGGCTATCTCCAACTTCCCTCCCTGAGGGGGGATCGACTGCAGACCTGGGGAGACAGACCGGATGAGAATGTTTTCCATAACGGTTGAAAATGGTATTGTTGGAACACCTATCAGTACAATGATGATCTGGGTGTTTCTAATCTGTCAAAACAAACACCAAGGCTTGTTCTATATATGTGTGAACTGAGTGTATACTGTGTATGCGCTTGTTTGTTGTTTACCTGGGAAGCCTCTGGGTCGATGCTGGGCTAGGTGGTGGTGAGGATGATGAGGGTGGTGGTGGTGAGGATCATTTGGGTGGTGGTGAGGATGATGAGGGTGGTAGTGGGGGGGCATGTTACCCATGGGCCGGGGGGGTAGAGGGGGGGTAGGGGGTAGATAGGGGGAGGGCGGAGGAAGGAAAAGAGGGGGGCGAGGGGGAGGAGTACGAGTAAAGTTGATGCCATCTAGAATGGCCTGACGCATCTTCTCCACACGAGACACCAGCTCCTCCTGAAGGAGAGGACAAGGACAGGAGAGAGAGATATACACATTGAGACCCCCAGGATGGAGAGGAGAGAGAGGTATACACGTTGAGACCCCCAGGATGGAGAGGAGAGAGAGATACATGTTGAGACCCCCAGGATGGAGAGGAGAGAGAGATACACGTTGAGACCCCCAGGATGGAGAGGAGAGAGAGAGATACACGTTGAGACCCCCAGGATGGAGAGGAGAGAGAGAGATACACATTGAGACCCCCAGGATGGAGAGGAGAGAGAGAGCGATATATACGCATTGAGACCCCCAGGATGGAGAGGAGAGAGAGATACACGTTGCGACCCCCAGGATGGAGAGGAGAGAGAGAGATACACATTGAGACCCCCAGGATGGAGAGGAGAGAGAGAGAGAGATACACATTGAGACCCCCAGGATGGAGAGGAGATACACGTTGAGACCCCCAGGATGGAGAGGAGAGAGAGAGATACACGTTGAGACCCCCAGGATGGAGAGGAGAGAGAGAGATACACGTTGAGACCCCCAGGATGGAGAGGAGAGAGATATACACGTTGAAACCCCCAGGATGGAGAGGAGAGAGAGAGAGATACACATTGAGGTCCCCAGGATGGAGAGGAGAGAGATACACGTTGAGACCCCCAGGATGGGAGAAGAGAGAGAGATACACATTGAGACCCCCAGGATGGAGAGGAGAGAGATACACGTTGAGACCCCCAGGATGGAGAGGAGAGAGAGAGATACACGTTGAGACCCCCAGGATGGAGAGGAGAGAGATACACGTTGAGAACTTCAGGATGGAGAGGAGAGAGAGATATACACATTGAGACCCCCCAGGATGGAGAGGAGAGAGAGAGAGATACATGTTGAGACCCCCAGGATGGAGAGGAGAGAGAGATACACGTTGAGACCCCCAGGATGGAGAGGAGAGAGAGATACACATTGAGACCCCCAGGATGGAGAGGAGAGAGAGATATATACACGTTGAGACCCCCAGGATGGAGAGGAGAGAGAGATATATACACGTTGAGACCCCCAGGATGGAGAGGAGAGAGAGATACACGTTGAGACCCCCAGGATGGAGAGGAGAGAGAGAGAGAGATACACGTTGAGACCCGAGGATGGAGAGGAGAGAGATACACGTTGAGACCCCCAGGATGGAGAGGAGAGAGAGAGATACACGTTGAGACCCCCAGGATGGAGAGAGAGAGAGATACACGTTGAGAACCCCAGGATGGAGAGGAGAGAGAGATATACACATTGAGACCCCCAGGATGGAGAGGAGAGAGAGAGAGATACATGTTGAGACCCCAGGATGGAGAGGAGAGAGAGATACACGTTGAGAACCCCAGGATGGAGAGGAGAGAGAGATACACGTTGAGACCCCCAGGATGGAGGAGGAGAGAGAGATACACATTGAGACCCCCAGGATGGAGAGGAGAGAGAGAGAGATACACGTTGAGACCCCCAGGATGGATAGGAGAGAGATATACACGTTGAGACCCCCAGGATGGAGAGGAGAGAGAGAGAGATACACGTTGAGACCCCCAGGATGGAGAGGAGAGAGAGATACACGTTGAGACCCCAGGATGGAGAGGAGAGAGAGATACACATTGAGACCCCCAGGATGGAGAGGAGAGAGAGATACACGTTGAGACCCCCAGGATGGAGAGGAGAGAGAGATACACATTGAGACCCCCAGGATGGAGAGGAGAGAGATACACGTTGAGACCCCCAGGATGGATAGGAGAGAGATATACACGTTGAGACCCCCAGGATGGAGAGGAGAGAGAGAGAGAGATACACGTTGAGACCCCCAGGATGGAGAGGAGAGAGAGATACACGTTGAGACCCCCAGGATGGAGAGGAGAGAGAGATACACGTTGAGACCCCCAGGATGGAGAGGAGAGAGAGAGATACACGTTGAGACCCCCAGGATGGAGAGGAGAGAGAGAGATACACGTTGAGACCCCCAGGATGGAGAGATAGAGAGATACACGTTGAGAACCCCAGGATGGAGAGGAGAGAGAGATATACACATTGAGACCCCCATGATGGAGAGGAGAGAGAGAGAGATACATGTTGAGACCCCCAGGATGGAGAGGAGAGAGAGATACACGTTGAGACCCCCAGGATGGAGAGGAGAGAGAGATACACATTGAGACCCCAGGATGGAGAGGAGAGAGAGAGAGATACACGTTGAGACCCCCAGGATGGAGAGGAGAGAGATATACACGTTGAGACCCCCAGGATGGAGAGGAGAGAGAGAGAGATACACGTTGAGACCCCCAGGATGGAGAGGAGAGAGAGAGAGATACACGTTGAGACCCTCAGGATGGAGAGGAGAGAGAGATACACGTTGAGACCCCCAGGATGGAGAGGAGAGAGAGAGATACACATTGAGACCCCCAGGATGGAGAGGAGAGAGAGAGATACACGTTGAGACCCCCAGGATGGAGAGGACAGAGAGAGAGATACACATTGAGACCCCAAGGATGGAGAGGAGAGAGAGAGAGATACACGTTGAGACCCCCAGGATGGAGAGGAGAGAGAGAGAGATACACGTTGAGACCCCCAGGATGGAGAGGAAAGAGAGAGAGATACACGTTGAGACCCACAGGATGGAGAGGAGAGAGAGAGAGATACACGTTGAGACCCCCAGGATGGAGAGGAGAGAGAGAGATACACATTGAGACCCCCAGGATGGAGAGGAGAGAGAGAGATACACGTTGAGACCCCCAGGATGGAGAGGAGAGAGAGAGATACACGTTGAGACCCCCAGGATGGAGAGGAGAGAGAGAGATACACGTTGAGACCCCCAGGATGGAGAGGAGAGATATACACGTTGAGACCCCCAGGATGGAGAGGAGAGAGAGAGATACACGTTGAGACCCCCAGGATGGAGAGGAGAGATATACACGTTGAGACCCCCAGGATGGAGAGGAGAGAGAGATATACACGTTGAGACGCCCAGGATGGAGAGGAGAGAGATATACACGTTGAGACCCCCAGGATGGAGAGGAGAGAGAGAGAGAGATACACGTTGAGACCCCCAGGATGGAGAGGAGAGAGAGATATACACATTGAGACCCCCAGGATGGAGAGGAGAGAGATACATGTTGAGACACCCAGGATGGAGAGGAGAGAGAGATACACGTTGAGACCCCCAGGATGGAGAGGAGAGAGAGAGATACACATTGAGACCCCCAGGATGGAGAGGAGAGAGATATACACGTTGAAACCCCCAGGATGGAGAGGAGAGAGAGAGAGATACACATTGAGACCCCCAGGATGGAGAGGAGAGAGATACACGTTGAGACCCCCAGGATGGAGGAGAGAGATACACATTGAGACCCCCAGGATGGAGAGGAGAGAGAGAGAGATACACATTGAGACCCCCAGGATGGAGAGGAGAGATATACACGTTGAGACCCCCAGGATGGAGAGGAGAGAGATACACGTTGAGACCTTCAGGATGGAGAGGAGAGAGAGATATACACATTGAGACCCCCAGGATGGAGAGGAGAGAGAGAGAGATACATGTTGAGACCCCCAGGATGGAGAGGAGAGAGAGATACACGTTGAGACCCCCAGGATGGAGAGGAGAGAGAGATACACATTGAGACCCCCAGGATGGAGAGGAGAGAGAGAGAGATATACGTTGAGACCCCCAGGATGGAGAGGAGAGAGAGATACACGTTGAGACCCCCAGGATGGAGAGGAGAGAGATATACACGTTGAGACCCCCAGGATGGAGAGGAGAGAGAGAGAGAGATACACGTTGAGACCCCCAGGATGGAGAGGAGAGAGATACACGTTGAGACCCCCAGGATGGAGAGGAGAGAGATACACGTTGAGACCCCCAGGATGGAGAGGAGAGAGAGAGATACACGTTGAGACCCCCAGGATGGAGAGGAGAGAGAGAGATACACGTTGAGACCCCCAGGATGGAGAGAGAGAGAGAGATACACGTTGAGAACCCCAGGATGGAGAGGAGAGAGAGATATACACATTGAGACCCCCAGGATGGAGAGGAGAGAGAGAGAGATACATGTTGAGACCCCCAGGATGGAGAGGAGAGAGAGATACACGTTGAGACCCCCAGGATGGAGAGGAGAGAGAGAGAGAGATACACGTTGAGACCCCCAGGATGGAGAGGAGAGAGATACACGTTGAGACCCCCAGGATGGAGAGGAGAGAGATACACGTTGAGACCCCCAGGATGGAGAGGAGAGAGAGAGAGATACACGTTGAGACCCCCAGGATGGAGAGGAGAGAGAGAGATACACGTTGAGACCCCCAGGATGGAGAGAGAGAGAGATACACGTTGAGAACCCCAGGATGGAGAGGAGAGAGAGATATACACATTGAGACCCCCAGGATGGAGAGGAGAGAGAGAGAGATACATGTTGAGACCCCCAGGATGGAGAGGAGAGAGAGATACACGTTGAGACCCCCAGGATGGAGAGGAGAGAGAGATACACATTGAGACCCCCAGGATGGAGAGGAGAGAGAGAGAGATACACGTTGAGACCCCCAGGATGGAGAGGAGAGAGAGATACACGTTGAGACCCCCAGGACGGAGAGGAGAGAGAGATATACATTGAGACCCCCAGGATGGAGAGGAGAGAGAGAGATACACGTTGAGACCCCCAGGATGGATAGGAGAGAGATATACACGTTGAGACCCCCAGGATGGAGAGGAGAGAGAGAGAGATACATGTTGAGACCCCCAGGATGGAGAGGAGAGAGAGATACACGTTGAGACCCCCAGGATGGAGAGGAGAGAGAGATACACATTGAGACCCCCAGGATGGAGAGGAGAGAGAGAGAGAGAGATACACGTTGAGACCCCCAGGATGGAGAGGAGAGAGAGAGAGAGAGATACACGTTGAGACCCCCAGGATGGAGAGGAGAGAGAGATACACGTTGAGACCCCCAGGATGGAGAGGAGAGAGAGAGATACACGTTGAGACCCCCAGGATGGAGAGAGAGAGAGATACACATTGAGAACCCCAGGATGGAGAGGAGAGAGAGATATACACATTGAGACCCCCAGGATGGAGAGGAGAGAGATACATGTTGAGACCCCCAGGATGGAGAGGAGAGAGAGATACACGTTGAGACCCCCAGGATGGAGAGGAGAGAGAGATACACATTGAGACCCCCAGGATGGAGAGGAGAGAGAGAGATACACGTTGAGACCCCCAGGATGGAGAGAGAGAGAGATACACATTGAGAACCCCAGGATGGAGAGGAGAGAGGGATATACACATTGAGACCCCCAGGATGGAGAGGAGAGAGAGAGAGATACATGTTGAGACCCCCAGGATGGAGAGGAGAGAGAGATACACGTTGAGACCCCCAGGATGGAGAGGAGAGAGATACACGTTGAGACCCCCAGGATGGAGAGGAGAGAGATACACGTTGAGACCCCCAGGATGGAGAGGAGAGAGAGAGATACACGTTGAGACCCCCTAGGATGGAGAGGAGAGAGAGAGATACACGTTGAGACCCCCAGGATGGAGAGAGAGAGAGATACACGTTGAGAACCCCAGGATGGAGAGGAGAGAGAGATATACACATTGAGACCCCCAGGATGGAGAGGAGAGAGAGATATACACATTGAGACCCCCAGGATGGAGAGGAGAGAGAGAGAGAGATACATGTTGAGACCCCCAGGATGGAGAGGAGAGAAAGATACACGTTGAGACCCCCAGGATGGAGAGGAGAGAGAGAGAGAGATACACGTTGAGACCCCCAGGATGGAGAGGAGAGAGATACACGTTGAGACCCCCAGGATGGAGAGGAGAGAGAGAGATACACGTTGAGACCCCCAGGATGGAGAGGAGAGAGAGAGAGATACACGTTGAGACCCCCAGGATGGAGAGAGAGAGAGATACACGTTGAGAACCCCAGGATGGAGAGGAGAGAGAGATATACACATTGAGACCCCCAGGATGGAGAGGAGGAGAGAGAGATACATGTTGAGACCCCCAGGATGGAGAGGAGAGAGAGATACACGTTGAGACCCCCAGGATGGAGAGGAGAGAGAGATACACATTGAGACCCCCAGGATGGAGAGGAGAGAGAGAGAGATACACGTTGAGACCCCTAGGATGGAGAGGAGAGAGAGATACACGTTGAGACCCCCAGGATGGAGAGGAGAGAGAGATATACATTGAGACCCCCAGGATGGAGAGGAGAGAGAGAGATACACGTTGAGACCCCCAGGATGGATAGGAGAGAGATATACACGTTGAGACCCCCAGGATGGAGAGGAGAGAGAGAGAGATACATGTTGAGACCCCCAGGATGGAGAGGAGAGAGAGATACACGTTGAGACCCCCAGGATGGAGAGGAGAGAGAGATACACATTGAGACCCCCAGGATGGAGAGGAGAGAGAGAGAGAGATACACGTTGAGACCCCCAGGATGGAGAGGAGAGAGAGATACACGTTGAGACCCCCAGGATGGAGAGGAGAGAGAGATACACATTGAGACCCCCAGGATGGAGAGGAGAGAGAGAGATACACGTTGAGACCCCCAGGATGGAGAGGAGAGAGAGAGATACACATTGAGACCCCCAGGATGGAGAGGAGAGAGAGAGATACACGTTGAGACCCCCAGGATGGAGAGGAGAGAGAGAGATACACGTTGAGACCCCCAGGATGGAGAGGAGAGAGAGAGATACACGTTGAGACCCCCAGGATGGAGAGGAGAGATATACACGTTGAGACCCCCAGGATGGAGAGGAGAGAGAGAGAAACACGTTGAGACCCCCAGGATGGAGAGGAGAGATATACACGTTGAGACCCCCAGGATGGAGAGGAGAGAGAGATATACACGTTGAGACGCCCAGGATGGAGAGGAGAGAGATATACACGTTGAGACCCCCAGGATGGAGAGGAGAGAGAGAGAGAGATACACGTTGAGACCCCCAGGATGGAGAGGAGAGAGAGATATACACATTGAGACCCCCAGGATGGAGAGGAGAGAGAGATACACACGTTGAGACCCCCAGGATGGAGAGGAGAGAGATATACACGTTGAGACCCCCAGGATGGAGAGGAGAGAGAGATACACGTTGAGAACCCCAGGATGGAGAGGAGAGAGAGATATACACGTTGAGAACCCCAGGATGGAGAGGAGAGAGAGATATACACGTTGAGACGCCCAGGATGGAGAGGAGAGAGATATACACGTTGAGACCCCCAGGATGGAGAGGAGAGAGAGATACACGTTGAGACCCCCAGGATGGAGAGGAGAGAGAGATATACACATTGAGACCCCCAGGATGGAGAGGAGAGAGAGAGAGATACATGTTGAGACACCCAGGATGGAGAGGAGAGAGAGATACACGTTGAGACCCCCAGGATGGAGAGGAGAGAGAGATACACGTTGAGACCCCCAGGATGGAGAGGAGAGAGATATACACGTTGAGACCCCCAGGATGGAGAGGAGAGAGAGATACACGTTGAGAACCCCAGGACGGAGAGGAGAGAGAGATATACACGTTGAGAACCCCAGGATGGAGAGGAGAGAGAGATATACACGTTGAGACCCCCAGGATGGAGAGAAGAGAGAGATACACGTTGAGACCCCCAGGATGGAGAGGAGAGAGAGATACACATTGAGACCCCCAGGATGGAGAGGAGAGAGAGAGAGAGATACACGTTGAGACCCCCAGGATGGAGAGGAGAGAGAGATACACGTTGAGACCCCCAGGATGGAGAGGAGAGAGAGATACACATTGAGACCCCCAGGATGGAGAGGAGAGAGAGAGATACACATTGAGACCCCCAGGATGGAGAGAGAGAGAGATACACATTGAGAACCCCAGGATGGAGAGGAGAGAGAGAGAGATACACGTTGAGACCCCTAGGATGGAGAGGAGAGAGAGATACACGTTGAGACCCCCAGGATGGAGAGGAGAGAGAGATACACGTTGAGACCCCCAGGACGGAGAGGAGAGAGAGATATACATTGAGACCCCCAGGATGGAGAGGAGAGAGAGAGATACACGTTGAGACCCCCAGGATGGATAGGAGAGAGATATACACGTTGAGACCCCCAGGATGGAGAGGAGAGAGAGAGAGATACATGTTGAGACCCCCAGGATGGAGAGGAGAGAGAGATACACGTTGAGACCCCCAGGATGGAGAGGAGAGAGAGATACACATTGAGACCCCCAGGATGGAGAGGAGAGAGAGAGAGAGATACACGTTGAGACCCCCAGGATGGAGAGGAGAGAGAGATACACGTTGAGACCCCCAGGATGGAGAGGAGAGAGAGATACACATTGAGACCCCCAGGATGGAGAGGAGAGAGAGAGATACACGTTGAGACCCCCAGGATGGAGAGGAGAGAGAGAGATACACATTGAGACCCCCAGGATGGAGAGGAGAGAGAGAGATACACGTTGAGACCCCCAGGATGGAGAGGAGAGAGAGAGATACACGTTGAGACCCCCAGGATGGAGAGGAGAGAGAGAGATACACGTTGAGACCCCCAGGATGGAGAGGAGAGATATACACGTTGAGACCCCCAGGATGGAGAGGAGAGAGAGAGAAACACGTTGAGACCCCCAGGATGGAGAGGAGAGATATACACGTTGAGACCCCCAGGATGGAGAGGAGAGAGAGATATACACGTTGAGACGCCCAGGATGGAGAGGAGAGAGATATACACGTTGAGACCCCCAGGATGGAGAGGAGAGAGAGAGAGAGATACACGTTGAGACCCCCAGGATGGAGAGGAGAGAGAGATACACGTTGAGACCCCCAGGATGGAGAGGAGAGAGAGATACACATGTTGAGACCCCCAGGATGGAGAGGAGAGAGATATACACGTTGAGACCCCCAGGATGGAGAGGAGAGAGAGATACACGTTGAGAACCCCAGGATGGAGAGGAGAGAGAGATATACACGTTGAGAACCCCAGGATGGAGAGGAGAGAGAGATATACACGTTGAGACGCCCAGGATGGAGAGGAGAGAGATATACACGTTGAGACCCCCAGGATGGAGAGGAGAGAGAGATACACGTTGAGACCCCCAGGATGGAGAGGAGAGAGAGATATACACATTGAGACCCCCAGGATGGAGAGGAGAGAGAGAGAGATACATGTTGAGACACCCAGGATGGAGAGGAGAGAGAGATACACGTTGAGACCCCCAGGATGGAGAGGAGAGAGAGATACACGTTGAGACCCCCAGGATGGAGAGGAGAGAGATATACACGTTGAGACCCCCAGGATGGAGAGGAGAGAGAGATACACGTTGAGAACCCCAGGACGGAGAGGAGAGAGAGATATACACGTTGAGAACCCCAGGATGGAGAGGAGAGAGAGATATACACGTTGAGACCCCCAGGATGGAGAGAAGAGAGAGATACACGTTGAGACCCCCAGGATGGAGAGGAGAGAGAGATACACATTGAGACCCCCAGGATGGAGAGGAGAGAGAGAGAGAGATACACGTTGAGACCCCCAGGATGGAGAGGAGAGAGAGATACACGTTGAGACCCCCAGGATGGAGAGGAGAGAGAGATACACATTGAGACCCCCAGGATGGAGAGGAGAGAGAGAGATACACATTGAGACCCCCAGGATGGAGAGGAGAGAGAGAGAGATACATGTTGAGACCCCCAGGATGGAGAGGAGAGAGAGATACACGTTGAGACCCCCAGGATGGAGAGGAGAGAGAGATACACGTTGAGACCCCCAGGATGGAGAGGAGGAGAGAGAGAGATACACGTTGAGACCCCCAGGATGGAGAGGAGAGAGATATACACGTTGAGACCCCCAGGATGGAGAGGAGAGAGAGAGAGATACACGTTGAGACCCCCAGGATGGAGAGGAGAGAGAGAGAGATACACGTTGAGACCCCCAGGATGGAGAGGAGAGAGAGATACACGTTGAGACCCCCAGGATGGAGAGGAGAGAGAGAGATACACATTGAGACCCCCAGGATGGAGAGGAGAGAGAGAGATACACGTTGAGACCCCAAGGATGGAGAGGAGAGAGAGAGAGATACACATTGAGACCCCCAGGATGGAGAGGAGAGAGAGAGAGAGAGAGATACACGTTGAGACCCCCAGGATGGAGAGGAAAGAGAGAGAGATACACGTTGAGACCCACAGGATGGAGAGGAGAGAGAGCGAGATACACGTTGAGACCCCCAGGATGGAGAGGAGAGAGAGAGATACACATTGAGACCCCCAGGATGGAGAGGAGAGAGAGAGATACACGTTGAGACCCCCAGGATGGAGAGGAGAGAGAGAGATACACGTTGAGACCCCCAGGATGGAGAGGAGAGAGAGAGAGATACACGTTGAGACCCCCAGGATGGAGAGGAGAGATATACACGTTGAGACCCCCAGGATGGAGAGGAGAGAGAGAGATACACGTTGAGACGCCCAGGATGGAGAGGAGAGATATACACGTTGAGACCCCCAGGATGGAGAGAGAGAGATATACACGTTGAGACGCCCAGGATGGAGAGGAGAGAGATATACACGTTGAGACCCCCAGGATGGAGAGGAGAGAGAGAGAGAGAGAGATACACGTTGAGACCCCCAGGATGGAGAGGAGAGAGAGATATACGTTGAGACCCCCAGGATGGAGAGGAGAGAGAGATACACGTTGAGACCCCCAGGATGTAGAGGAGAGAGATATACACGTTGAGACCCCCAGGATGGAGAGGAGAGAGAGATACACGTTGAGAACCCCAGGATGGAGAGGAGAGAGAGAGAGAGAGATACACGTTGAGACCCCCAGGATGGAGAGGAGAGAGAGATATACACATTGAGACCCCCAGGATGGAGAGGGAGAGAGAGAGAGATACATGTTGAGACACCCAGGATGGAGAGGAGAGAGAGATACACGTTGAGACCCCCAGGATGGAGAGGAGGAGAGAGATACACGTTGAGACCCCCAGGATGGAGAGGAGAGAGATATACACGTTGAGACCCCCAGGATGGAGAGGAGAGAGAGATACACGTTGAGAACCCCAGGATGGAGAGGAGAGACAGATATACACGTTGAGACCCCCAGGATGAAGAGGAGAGAGAGAGAGATACACGTTGAGACCCCCAGGATGGAGAGGAGAGAGAGAGAGAGAGATACACGTTGAGACCCCCAGGATGGAGAGGAGAGAGAGATACACGTTGAGACCCCCAGGATGGAGAGGAGAGAGAGAGAGATACACGTTGAGACCCCCAGGATGGAGAGGAGAGAGAGATACACGTTGAGACCCCCAGGATGGAGAGGAGAGAGAGAGAGAGAGAGAGATACACGTTGAGACCCCCAGGATGGAGAGGAAAGAGAGAGAGATACACGTTGAGACCCACAGGATGGAGAGGAGAGAGAGAGAGAGAGAGAGATACACGTTGAGACCCCCAGGATGGAGAGGAAAGAGAGAGAGATACACGTTGAGACCCACAGGATGGAGAGGAGAGAGAGCGAGATACACGTTGAGACCCCCAGGATGGAGAGGAGAGAGAGAGATACACATTGAGACCCCCAGGATGGAGAGGAGAGAGAGAGATACACGTTGAGACCCCCAGGATGGAGAGGAGAGAGAGAGATACACGTTGAGACCCCCAGGATGGAGAGGAGAGAGAGAGATACACGTTGAGACCCCCAGGATGGAGAGGAGAGATATACACGTTGAGACCCCCAGGATGGAGAGGAGAGAGAGAGATACACGTTGAGACGCCCAGGATGGAGAGGAGAGATATACACGTTGAGACCCCCAGGATGGAGAGGAGAGAGAGATACACATTGAGACCCCCAGGATGGAGAGGAGAGAGAGAGAGATACACGTTGAGACCCCCAGGATGGAGAGGAGAGAGAGATACACGTTGAGACCCCCAGGACGGAGAGGAGAGAGAGATATACATTGAGACCCCCAGGATGGAGAGGAGAGAGAGAGATACACGTTGAGACCCCCAGGATGGATAGGAGAGAGATATACACGTTGAGACCCCCAGGATGGAGAGGAGAGAGAGAGAGATACATGTTGAGACCCCCAGGATGGAGAGGAGAGAGAGATACACGTTGAGACCCCCAGGATGGAGAGGAGAGAGAGATACACATTGAGACCCCCAGGATGGAGAGGAGAGAGAGAGAGAGATACACGTTGAGACCCCCAGGATGGAGAGGAGAGAGAGATACACGTTGAGACCCCCAGGATGGAGAGGAGAGAGAGATACACATTGAGACCCCCAGGATGGAGAGGAGAGAGAGAGATACACATTGAGACCCCCAGGATGGAGAGGAGAGAGAGAGAGATACATGTTGAGACCCCCAGGATGGAGAGGAGAGAGAGATACACGTTGAGACCCCAGGATGGAGAGGAGAGAGAGATACACGTTGAGACCCCCAGGATGGAGAGGAGAGAGAGAGAGATACACGTTGAGACCCCCAGGATGGAGAGGAGAGAGATATACACGTTGAGACCCCCAGGATGGAGAGGAGAGAGAGAGAGATACACGTTGAGACCCCCAGGATGGAGAGGAGAGAGAGAGAGATACACGTTGAGACCCCCAGGATGGAGAGGAGAGAGAGATACACGTTGAGACCCCCAGGATGGAGAGGAGAGAGAGAGATACACATTGAGACCCCCAGGATGGAGAGGAGAGAGAGAGATACACGTTGAGACCCCAAGGATGGAGAGGAGAGAGAGAGAGATACACATTGAGACCCCCAGGATGGAGAGGAGAGAGAGAGAGAGAGATACACGTTGAGACCCCCAGGATGGAGAGGAAAGAGAGAGAGATACACGTTGAGACCCACAGGATGGAGAGGAGAGAGAGCGAGATACACGTTGAGACCCCCAGGATGGAGAGGAGAGAGAGAGATACACATTGAGACCCCCAGGATGGAGAGGAGAGAGAGAGATACACGTTGAGACCCCCAGGATGGAGAGGAGAGAGAGAGATACACGTTGAGACCCCCAGGATGGAGAGGAGAGAGAGAGATACACGTTGAGACCCCCAGGATGGAGAGGAGAGATATACACGTTGAGACCCCCAGGATGGAGAGGAGAGAGAGAGATACACGTTGAGACGCCCAGGATGGAGAGGAGAGATATACACGTTGAGACCCCCAGGATGGAGAGAGAGAGATATACACGTTGAGACGCCCAGGATGGAGAGGAGAGAGATATACACGTTGAGACCCCCAGGATGGAGAGGAGAGAGAGAGAGAGAGAGATACACGTTGAGACCCCCAGGATGGAGAGGAGAGAGAGATATACGTTGAGACCCCCAGGATGGAGAGGAGAGAGAGATACACGTTGAGACCCCCAGGATGTAGAGGAGAGAGATATACACGTTGAGACCCCCAGGATGGAGAGGAGAGAGAGATACACGTTGAGACCCCCAGGATGGAGAGGAGAGAGAGAGAGAGAGAGATACACGTTGAGACCCCCAGGATGGAGAGGAAAGAGAGAGAGATACACGTTGAGACCCACAGGATGGAGAGGAGAGAGAGAGAGAGAGAGATACACGTTGAGACCCCCAGGATGGAGAGGAAAGAGAGAGAGATACACGTTGAGACCCACAGGATGGAGAGGAGAGAGAGCGAGATACACGTTGAGACCCCCAGGATGGAGAGGAGAGAGAGAGATACACATTGAGACCCCCAGGATGGAGAGGAGAGAGAGAGATACACGTTGAGACCCCCAGGATGGAGAGGAGAGAGAGAGATACACGTTGAGACCCCCAGGATGGAGAGGAGAGAGAGAGATACACGTTGAGACCCCCAGGATGGAGAGGAGAGATATACACGTTGAGACCCCCAGGATGGAGAGGAGAGAGAGAGATACACGTTGAGACGCCCAGGATGGAGAGGAGAGATATACACGTTGAGACCCCCAGGATGGAGAGAGAGAGATATACACGTTGAGACGCCCAGGATGGAGAGGAGAGAGATATACACGTTGAGACCCCCAGGATGGAGAGGAGAGAGAGAGAGAGAGAGATACACGTTGAGACCCCCAGGATGGAGAGGAGAGAGAGATATACACATTGAGACCCCCAGGATGGAGAGGAGAGAGAGATACACGTTGAGACCCCCAGGATGGAGAGGAGAGAGAGATACACGTTGAGACCCCCAGGATGTAGAGGAGAGAGATATACACGTTGAGACCCCCAGGATGGAGAGAGAGAGATACACGTTGAGAACCCCAGGATGGAGAGGAGAGAGAGAGAGAGATACACGTTGAGACCCCCAGGATGGAGAGGAGAGAGAGATATACACATTGAGACCCCCAGGATGGAGAGGAGAGAGAGAGAGATACATGTTGAGACACCCAGGATGGAGAGGAGAGAGAGATACACGTTGAGACCCCCAGGATGGAGAGGAGAGAGAGATACACGTTGAGACCCCCAGGATGGAGAGGAGAGAGATATACACGTTGAGACCCCCAGGATGGAGAGGAGAGAGAGATACACGTTGAGAACCCCAGGATGGAGAGGAGAGAGAGATATACACGTTGAGACCCCCAGGATGAAGAGGAGAGAGAGAGAGATACACGTTGAGACCCCCAGGATGGAGAGGAGAGAGAGAGAGAGATACACGTTGAGACCCCCAGGATGGAGAGGAGAGAGAGAGATACACGTTGAGACCCCCAGGATGGAGAGGAGAGAGAGATACACGTTGAGACCCCCAGGATGGAGAGGAGAGAGAGAGAGATACACGTTGAGACCCCCAGGATGGAGAGGAGAGAGAGATACACGTTGAGACCCCCAGGATGGAGAGGAGAGAGAGATATACACATTGAGACCCCCAGGATGGAGAGGAGAGAGAGATACACGATGAGACGCCCAGGAATTCTCAACTTCCGGCGCCGACATAGATGGCCACCTCGCTTCGCGTTACGAGGAAACTATGCAGTATTTTGTTTTTTTACGTGTTATTTCTTACATTGGTACCCCCCTCTTCAAAGGGGGAGACACCCTGGACCCAAACTTTTACAGACCTATATCCATCCTGCCCTGCCTATCTAAGGTCTGCGAAAGCCAAGTCAACAAACAGGTCACTGACCATCTCGAATCCCACCGTACCTTCTCCGCTGTGCAATCTGGTTTCCGAGCCGGTCACGGGTGCACCTCAGCCACGCTCAAGGTACTAAACGATATCATAACCGCCATCGATAAAAGACAGTACTGTGCAGCAGTCTTCATCGACCTTGCCAAGGCTTTCGACTCTGTCAATCACCATATTCTTATCGGCAGACTCAGTAGCCTCGGTTTTTCGGATGACTGCCTTGCCTGGTTCACCAATTACCTTGCAGACAGAGTTCAGTGTGTCAAATCGGAGGGCATGCTGTCCGGTCCTCTGGCAGTCTCTATGGGGGTGCCACAGGGTTCAATCCTCGGGCCGACTATTTTCTCTGTATATTTCAATGATGTTGCTCTTGCTGCGGGCGATTCCCTGATCCACCTCTATGCAGACGACACCATTCTATATATTTCCGGCCCGTCCTTGGACACTATGCTATCTAACCTCCAAACGAGCTTCAATGCCATACAACACTCCTTCCGTGGCCTCCAACTGCTCTTAAACGCTAGTAAAACCAAATGCATGCTTTTCAACCGTTCGCTGCCTGCACCCGCACGCCTGACTAGCATCACCACCCTGGATGGTTCCGACCTTGAATATGTGGACATCTATAAGTACCTAGGTGTCTGGCTAGACTGTAAACTCTCCTTCCAGACTCATATCAAACATCTCCAATCGAAAATCAAATCAAGAGTCGGCTTTCTATTCCGCAACAAAGCCTCCTTCACTTACGCCGCCAAACTTACCCTAGTAAGACTGACTATCCTACCGATCCTCGACTTCGGCGATGTCATCTACAAAATTGCTTCCAACACTCTACTCAGCAAACTGGATGCAGTTTATCACAGTGCCATCCGTTTTGTCACTAAAGCCCCTTATACCACCCACCACTGCGACTTGTATGCTCTAGTCGGCTGGCCCTCGCTACATAGTCGTCGCCAGACCCACTGGCTCCAGGTCATCTACAAGTCCATGCTAGGTAAAGCTCGGCCTTATCTCAGTTCACTGGTCACGATGGCAACACCCATCCGTAGCACGCGCTCCAGCAGGTGTATCTCACTGATCATCCCTAAAGCCAACACCTCATTTGGCCGCCTTTCGTTCCAGTTCTCTGCTGCCTGTGACTGGAACGAATTGCAAAAATCGCTGAAGTTGGAGACTTATCTCCCTCACCAACTTCAAACATCTGCTATCTGAGCAGCTAACCGATCGCTGCAGCTGTACATAGTCTATCGGTAAATAGCCCACCCATTTTTACCTACCTCATCCCCATACTGTTTTTATTTATTTACTTTTCTGCTCTTTTGCACACCAATATCTCTACCTGTACATGACCATCTGATCATTTATCACTCCAGTATTAATCTGCAAAATTGTAATTATTCGCCTACCTCCTCATGCCTTTTGCACACAATGTATATAGACTCCCCTTTTTTTCTCTACTGTGTTATTGACTTGTTAATTGTTTACTCCATGTATAACTGTCTGTTCACACTGCTATGCTTTATCTTGGCCAGGTCGCAGTTGCAAATGAGAACTTGTTCTCAACTAGCCTACCTGGTTAAATAAAGGTGAAATAAAAAAATAAAAAAATATTAGGTTTCATTACATACAGTCGGGAGGAACCACTGAATATAAGAGCAACGTCAACTCACCATCATTACGACCAGGAATATGACTTTCTCGAAGCGGATCCTCTGTTTGGTCCACCACCCAGGACAATGGATCGGATCCCAGCCGGCGATCGAATACAACGTCGACGTAAAAGGGGCAGATGAAGCGGTCTTCTGGTCAGGCTCCGGAGACGGGCACATCACGCACCGCTCCCGAGCATACTACTCGCCAAAGTCCAGTCTCTTGACAACAAGGTTGATGAAATCCGAGCAAGGGTTGCATTCCAGAGAGACATCAGAGACTGTAACGTTCTTTGTTTCACGGAAACATGGCTCACTCGAGACACGCTATCGGAGTCAGTACAGCCAGCTGGTTTCTTCACGCATCGCGCCGACAGAAACAAACATCTTTCTGGTAAGAATAGGGGCGGGGGGGGATGCCTTATGATTAATGAGACGTGGTGTGGTCACAACAACATACAGGAACTCAAGTCCTTCTGTTCACCTGACTTAGAATTCCTCACAATCAAATGTCGACCGCATTATCTACCAAGAGAATTCTCTTCGATTATAATCACAGTCGTATATATCCCCCCCAAGCAGACACGTCGATGGCCCTGAATGAACTTAATTTGACTCTATGTGAACTGGAAACCACATATCCTGAGGCTGCATTCATTGTAGCTGGGGATTTGAACAAGCTAATCTGAAAACAAGACTCCCAAAATTCTATCAGCATATCGATTGTGCTACCAGGGCTGGTAAAACCCTGGATCATTGTTATTCTAACTTCCGCGACGCATATAAGGCCCTCCCCCGCCCTCCCTTCAGAGAAGCTGACCACGACTCCATTTTGTTGCTCCCTGCCTATAGACAGAGACTAAAACAGGAAGCTCCCGCGCTCAGGTCTGTTCAACGCTGGTCCGACCAATCTGATTCCACGCTTCGATCACATGGACTGGGATATGTTCCGCATTGCGTCCAACAATAACATTGACGAATACGCTGATTCGGTGAGCGAGTTAATTAGCAAGTGCATTGGCGATGTAGTACCCACAGCAACTATTAAAGCATTCCCAAACCAGAAACCGTGGATTGATTGCAGCATTCGCACGAAACTGAAAGCGAGAACCACTGCTTTTAATCAGGGCAAGGTGACCGGAAACATAACCGAACACAAACAGTGTAGCTATTCCCTCCGCAAGGCAATCAAATAAGCTAAGCGTCAGTATAGAGACAAAGTAGAGTCGCAATTCAACGGCTCAAACACAAGGAGGTATGTGGCAGGGTCTACAGTCAATCACAGATTACAAAAAGAAAACCAGCCCCATCGCGGACCAGGATGTCTTGCTCCCAGACAGACTAAACAACTTCTTTGCTTGCTATGAGGACAATACAGTGCCACTGACACGGCCAGCTACCAAAACCTGCGGACTCTCCTTCACTGCAGCCAACGTGAGTAAAACATTTAACTTGTTTGCGACAGGGGGCAGCATTTTCACTTTGGATGAATAGCGTACCCAGAGTGAACTGCCTCCTACTCAGTCCCAGATGCTAATATATACATATTATTATTAGTATTGGATAGAAAACACTCAGTTTCTAGAACTGTTTGAATGATGTCTGAGTATAACAGAACTCATATGGCAGGCAAAAACCTGAGAAAAAATCCAACTGGAAGTGGGAAATCTGAGGTTTGTAGTTTTTGAACTCACCCCTATCAAATACACAGTGGGATATGGGTTATTTTGCACTTCCTACGGCTTCCACTAGATGTCAACCGTCTTTAGAATGTTGTTTCAGGCTGCTCATGTGAAGTGGGGCCGGATGGGAGCTGTTTGACTAATTGGTCTGCCGACAGCCTCATTCTCAGTCTCACGCTTTCACTTGAGAGGTAGCTCTCGTTCCATTGCTTTTCTATAAACTATGGAATCCTCCGGTTGGAACATTATTGAACTTTTATGATAAAAACATCCTAAAGATTGATTCTGTACTTAGTTTGACAAGTTTCTTCGACCTGTAATATAACATTTTGAACGTTTTGTCCGAATGGACCAGATCGCGCTTTTGGATTTGTTTACCAAATGCCCTAACAAAAGAAGCTATTGGACATAAATGATGGACATTATCGAACAAAACAAGCATTTATTGTGGAACTTCGATTCCTGGGAGTGCATTCTGATGAAGATCATCAAAGGTAAGTGAATATTTATAATGCTATTTATGAATAATGTTGACTACCCAACATGGCGGATATTTTTCTGGCTGGGTGGGCTCTGAGCGCCGTTCTCAGATTATGCTTGTTCCATAAAGTAAAAAAAATAAAAATTCTGACACAGCGGTTGCATTAAGGAGAAATTTAGATAAAGTTCCCATGTATAATAGTTGAATTTATCAACATTTATTATAAGTATTTCTGTGAATTCATGTGGCTCTCTGCACTATCACGGCATGTTTTGGAACTACTGAACATAACACGTCAATGTAAAATAAGATTTTTCGACATAAATATGAACTTTACCGAACAAAACATACATGTATTGTGTAACATGAAGTCCTATGAGTGTCATCTGATGAAGATCAAAGGTTAGTGATGAATTTTATCTCTCTTTGTGCTTTTTGTGACTCCTCTCTTTGGCTGGAAAAATGGCTGGGTTTTTCTGTGCGTTGGTGGTGACCTAACAATCGTTTGTGGAGCTTTCACTGTAAAGCATTTTTGAAATCAGACACTGTGGCTGGATTAAAGATAATTGTATCTTTAAAATGGTGCTTAATTAAGACTTGTATGTTTGAGAAATTTGATTTATGAGATTTCTGTTGATTTGTATTTGGCACCCTGCAATTCCATTGGCTGTTGGCGAGGGGTTCCGCTAGCGGAACGGGGTTCCCGTCTGCAGGCCCAGACGGCATCCCCAGCCGCGTCCACAGAGCATGCGCAGACCAGCTGGCTGGTGTGTTTACGGACATATTCAATCAATCCTTATCCCAGTCTGCAGTTCCCACTAAACGACTACCGCCCTGTAGCACTCACTTCCATCATCATGAAGTGCTTAGAGAGACAGGTAGGACTAAACAGGTAGGACTAAACACTACGCTGCTCACTATACAACAGGTAGGACTAAACCCTACGCTGCTCACTATACAACAGGTAGACCTAAACCCTACGCTGCTCACTATACAACAGGTAGGACTAAACCCTACGCTGCTCACTATACAACAGGTAGGACTAAACCCTACGCTGTTCACTATACAACAGGTAGGACTAAACCCTACGCTGCTCACTATACAACAGGTAGGTCTAATCCTGGATGCTGATTGGTTAAGACCGTGTTCCAGCCAGTGTCTATTCCACAAGTTACCCCAGAATAAGGCTATGACATTGAAATGCCTATTTACTCTGTTCCATCTCACAGTGCAATTCACTGTCATCAGCCCAGCCAGGCAATTTATGAACTTGATCTCCACTTTAAAAAAACATCTAGATATTATCTCCCCTTGCTTATAGCTCCAATTTGTTTTTCATAAATGGAGATTTGTATAACTCTTGCAGTCTGTCTATCTGACATTTGCAACACTGTTTCAATATTGAAATTCGATCTCCACTGTTCCATAGTTAAAGGGTCCGTGCTATCCGGGATAATTGGTACATCCCTACACCACTGAAGTTGACATTTAAAATGGTTAAGGTTTGGGTTATGGTTAGAACAAGGGTAAGGACATCCCAAGGATCCCGGATAGCACTGACCATAGTTAATGAACGTTTTAAGCGAGACAGACAGGTTTTTCAGCCAGTCGAAATCATGAATCAGCATGAGAATAATTTTTATGGATACAGTGTTTTCGGAAAGTATTCAGACCACTTCACTTCTTCCACATTTTGTTACGTTACAGCCTTACTCTAAAATGGCTTTAATAAAAACATGTCCTCAATCTACACACAATACCCCAGAATGACTAAGCAAAAACAGGCATTTCTTGTGTGCAAATTCATAAAAAATAAAAACAGAAACACCTTATTTACATAAGTATTCAGACCTTTTGCTATGAGACTCGAAATTGAGCTCAGGTGCATCCTGTTTCCATTGATCATCCTTGAGATGTTTCTACAACTTGATTGGACATGATTTGGAAAGGCACACACCTGTCTATATAAGGTCCCACAGTTGACAGTGCATGTCAGAACAAAAACCAAGCCATGAGGGCGAATGAATTGTCTATAGAGCTCCGAGACAGGATTGTGTCGAGGCACAGATCTGGGGAAGGGTACCAAAAAATGTCTGCAGCATTGAAGGCCCCCAAGAACAGTGACCTTCTTCATTCTTAAATGGAAGAAGTTTGGAACCACCAATACTTTTCTTAGAGCTGGCCACTCGGCCAAACTGAGCAATCGGGGGAGAAGGGCCTTCATCAGGTAGGTGACCAAGAACCACATGGTCACTCTGACAGAGCTCCAGAGTTCCTCTGTGGAGATGGGAGAACCTTCCAGAAGGACAACCATCTCTGCAGCACTCTACCAATCAGGACTTTATGGTAGAGTGGCCAGACAGAAGCCACTCCTCAGTAAAAGGCACATGACAGCCCGCTGTCACGACTCTCCGACCACGAGAAACAAGATTCTCTGGTCTGATGAAACCAAGATTGAACTCGTTGGCCTGAATGCCAAGCGTCACGTCTGGAGGACGTGGTGGTGTCTGCATCATGCTGTGGGGATGTCTTTCAGCAGCAGGGAATGGGAGACTAGTCAGGATCATGGGAATGATGAACGAAGGCAAAGTACATTGAGATCCTTGATGAAAAGCTGCTCCAGAGCAGGACCTTAGACTGGGGCGAAGGTTCACCTTCCAATAGGACAACGACCCTAAACACACAGCCAAGACAAAGCAGGAGTGGCTTCAGGACAAGTCTCTGCATGTCTTTGAGTGGCCCTGCCAGAATCCAGACTTGAACCCGATCGAACATCTCTGGAGACCTGAAAATAGCTGTGCAGCGACGCTCCCAATCCAACCTGACCTAGCTTGAGAGGACCTGCAGAGAGGAATGGGAGAAACTCCCCAAATACAGGTGTGCCAAGCTTGTAGCGTCATACCCAAGAAGACTTGAGGCTGTAATCGCTGCCAAAGGTGCTTCAAAGTACTGAGTAAAGGGCCTGAATACTTGTGTAAATGTGATTTCAGTTTTTTATTTTTAATACGTTTGCAAAAAATTCTAAAAATCAGTTTTTACTTTGTCATTATGGGGTATTGTGTGTAGATTGATGCAGTGGGAATCAATTTTAGAATAAGGCTGTAATGTAACAAATTGTGAAAAAAGTCAAGGGGTCTGAATACTTTCCAAATGCACTGTATAGTGTACACTGTATACACTGCACAAAGAAATGTCCATAGATAAACAGGAACAACTAAATGTAGCTAGTTTGCTGTGTAGTGCAAGAGGAAAAAAGTCAGGTAGCAAGGGGGAAAGGTCAGGTAGCAAGAGGAAAAAGGTCAGGTAGCAAGAGGAAAAAAGGTCAGGTAGCAAGAGGGAAAAGGTCTGTCACCAGTAAACAAATGACCAGTGAACCTTGGCTGGAAACAATGCAATGGAACGAACGCCTAGACGGCTTGGGTAGCAACCTCAGGACTATCTCCCCTGGAAAGGATGAAATAGTAGGAATAAATGAATGTTAATCATTTTAATATGCTGGTAGCCGTTGTATAAAAGTGATAATGGCCTCAATAACGTGGTTTGGAGGATATATTGGCACGGTCTGTCGGCCCGAGGCAAAACACACCGTACCATTATATCCTCCAAACCACAGCTTCTCGGGCATTATCACTAAAATAGAATTGTCACTGCTCAGTGGGGAGAACAGCGCTAACTTTGAACGTTAAACGATCATTTACAAAGCTAACAGACTGAATTTCAACATCTACCATGTGCAAAAGCGACCTGTTCCTGGTTTCATGGTGTATTCCTGAGTCATCTCCTTTAAATTGACATAAAAGTGTTGACTAGGGGGCGTTTCAAAAGTACAAGAATATTAAGGTTTAAAATAGCTAGTGTCAACACTTAAGTACAAGAATATTAAGGTTATAATATTGTAGAGCATAATCAAATTAATGTTATTTAAGGCAAAGAAAACAATGTTTTAAGTTTAAGTTAGTAGCACCCTCTTGAATTGCCCCATTTTACCCTGCATTCTAGAGCACGTAGTGAACGCCCTATACGCCCTATACGCTGCCATGTTTCTGTCCGGCTCCCCGACCTCGAACCGCCGACCCAGAGAGGGGTCACACACACCTACCTGTCCTTCACACATGTCGAACAGGGCCAGTCGGTCTCGGCCGGCGCGGGCCAGTTTGGTCTGGAAGAGTTTCCCGTCGAAGAAGCCCCAGGGGCAGCAGTGTTCCCATGGTAACGGCTGACCACACACGTCATTGACCAACAGAGCAGTGTCCACGCCCGCCATGAAGAGAGACGCCAGCTGGATCCCCCGACTGTCTACCTTCTCTACCTACAGAGATACACACAATAAAATATAGTCACTGAACAAAAATACATGCAACAATTTCAATTATTTTACTGAGTTTACAGTTCATAAGGAAATCAGTAAAAATACATTCATTAGGCCCTAATCTATGGATTTTACATGACTGGGCAGGGGCACAGCCATGGATTGGCCTGGGAGGGCATATGCCCACCCACTGGGAGACAGGTCCAGCCAATCAGACTGAGTTTTTCCAAACAAAAAAGGGTTTTATTACAGACAGAACTACTCTGCAGTTTCGTCAGCTTTCCGGGTGGCTGATCTCAGACGATCCAGGGCTGGCGTGGTAACACGTGGTCTGCGGTTGTGAGGCCGGTTGGACGTACTGCCAAATTCTCTTAAACGACGTTGTAGAGATGGCTTATGGTAGAGAAATTAACATTAAATTATCTGACAACAGCTGTGGGAGACATTCCTGCAGTCAGCATGCCAATTGCATGCTCCTTAAAACTTGAGACATCTGTGGCATTGTGTTATGTGACAAAACTGCCACATTTTAGAGTGTTTTTTTTATTGTCCCCCAGCACAAGGTGCACCTGTGTGATGATCATGCCATTTAACCAGCTTCTTGATATGCCACACCTGTCAGGTGGATGAATGATCTTGGCGAAGGAGAAATGCTCACTGGCAGGGATGTAAACAAATGTATGCACAACATTTCTGGGATGTTTTATTTCAGCTCATGGGATCAACACTTGTATGTATGAATTCAGTGTGTTAGTTGTTTTGGATATGATTTAAGCCTATATGATCAGCACTACTTTCTAAGAGAACCTTTTTCCTGTCTTCTCTTGAGATTGAAGTCATATTTAGATTTACTGCAAGATATGAATTGCCACAATGACATTTGTTCCTCAAAATAGGTATTTTATTGGCTCTGCTCCTTTGGACACTTAGGGTAAGGAAACCAATGTTCTGTGGGTGGGATTGTCAGAGGAGGGGGCAGGATGTTAGTGAGTCAGAGTTGGTAGGGTTTCAGAGCTGTCAATCAATCACTGTGGGTGGGACTTGAGGGAAGGCTGTTTTTCTTTAGCAATGTAGTAAAGTAAAATATAAATAGTAGAGTACAGATACCCCCCAGAAAACTACTTAAGTAGTACTTTAAAGTATTCTTTTAAAGTACTTGCCAGTGTAGCCTAGTGATGGGTTGTTCATGAATGAAATGCTCTTTTTGAATAGATCTTTTAGGTAAATGGAACCAAATCACATCATTGAGAAAGATATTAATTTGGCTCCCTAATTAGCATACTGGTAGGCTACTACTGCTTTTTGCCGATTATCTGCACATAAATTATGAATAGATTTGAAGATGTTGAATCCCAACTGCAGGAACAATAGGTAATGGAGAGAGAGCCTTACTGTGGTCCAAAATATAATAAAATAAATAATGTATACATTTTCCCTGATACCCAAAAGTACTCGCTACACCCGCAATAACATCTGCTAAACACGTATGTGACCAATAAAATGGGATTTGAGTAGATTTTTATTAGACATTTTGAATGCTTAGCAGGACAGGAAAATGGTCTAATTCACCCACTTAAAGAGAAAATCCTTGGTCATCCCTACTGCATCTGATCTGACGGACTCACTAAACACATGTGACTCACCACCTGGATTCGGTAGCAACATTTGAAATTATGTTTTTACACTGGATAAAAGTAGAGACTCGGAGCTACAAAATGGTAAATCATACACTACAGTTGAGGAACAATGGGAAAGTAATTCTGCTTTGAAAGTTGAACAACTTGTAAACTCCTTTTGCCTTTGAATGTTTGGGTATCTAGTGAAGAGCTCTTCTTTATCTACACCCATTCAGCATAGTTTACACCCTCTTAAGCTTTAGCCCCACCCAACTCGTTTCACTCTTGGAGTGCACGCAAACTTGACGCTCTGGCCGATGATTTGTTTACCTCTGGATAACATGAAAACAGCCTAACCAGCTCTGCTGGCTACAATTACATTATGCTTTTTTTTCAGACGTTTACTGACACCGGCCATATTCAACAGGTGTTGTACACACGTCACGTAATGTTAGCTAACGAGCCAGCCAGCTAACGTTAGCTAACGAGCCAGCCAGCTAACGAGCCAGCCAGCTAACGAGCCAGCCAGCTAACGTTAGCTAGCGAGACAGACAGCTAACGTTAGCTAGTTAAACAACAATAAACACAGTGCCAACAATGCCACAGTGCTGGGTGCTAACCAACCAGGTGCAATGTTAGCTAGCTAACATTAGGCTCTAACTAGAACAGAAAACAGTTCTGGGATACGAATAATACAGTCAGTAAGGGAGCCAGCCAGCTAACGTTAGCTAGCTAGCTAACAGTACACTTTAGCTTGAAATGAAACCACTTTCTGCCCAAATTAGAAACATAATATCTGAAAATTTAGCTAGCTATAGCTAGACTATCTTACCTGTATACATCATCATCCATGATGGACACGTCTCCCTGTCAGGATATCACCATTGCCCTTAGTTTGAAGATGTAATCCAGATGTAACTTCTCAGATAGAGTTCAGTGTGTCAAGTCGGAGGGTGTGTTGTCCGGACCTCTGACAGTCTCTATGGGGGTGCCACAGGGTTCAATTCTCGGGCCGACTCTTTTCTCTGTATACATCAATGATGTCGCTCTTACTGCTGGTGATTCTATGATCCACCTCTATGCAGACGACACCATTCTGTATACTTCTGGCCCTTCTTTGGACACTGTGTTAAGCATCTCTAATCCAAAATTAAATCTAGAATCGGCTTCCTATTTCGCAACAAAGCCTCCTTCACTCATGCTGCTAAACATACCATCGTAAAACGGACTATCCTACCGATCCTCGACTTCGGCGATGTCATTTACAAAATAGCCTCCAACATTCTACTCAGCAAATTGGATGCAGTCTATCACAGTGCCATCTGTTTTGTTACCAAAGCCAGATATACTACCCACCAGTGCGACCTGTACGCTCTCGTTGGCTGGCCCTCGCTTCATACTCGTCGCCAAACCCACTGGCTCCAGGTCATCTATAAGTCTTTGCTAGGTAAAGCCCCGCCTTATCTCAGCTCACTGGTCACCATAGCAACACCCACCCCCACCCCCAATCTCTCTACTTTCACATAATCTGCACATCACTCCAGTGTTAATGCAAAATTTTAATTATTTTGCCACTATGGCCTATTTATTGCCTTACCTCCCTTATCTTACCTCATTTGCACACACTGTATATATATTTTTCTATTGTGTTATTGACTGTATGTTTGTTTATGTGTAACTCTGTGCTGTGGTTTTTGTCGCACTGCTTTGCTTTATATTGGCCAGGTCGCAGTTGTAAATGAGAACTTGTTCTCAACTAGCCTACCAGGTTAAATAAAGGTGTTCTCAACTAGCCTACCTGGTTAAATAAAGGTGTTCTCAACTAGCCTACCTGGTTAAATAAAGGTGTTCTCAACTAGCCTACCAGGTTAAATAAAGGTGTTCTCAACTAGCCTACCAGGTTAAATAAAGGTGTTCTCAACTAGCCTACCAGGTTAAATAAAGGTGTTCTCAACTAGCCTACCTGGTTAAATAAAGGTGTTCTCAACTAGCCTACCAGGTTAAATAAAGGTGTTCTCAACTAGCCTACCTGGTTAAATAAAGGTGAAATAAAAAAAATAAGTAAACTCAGTAAAATCTTTGAAATTGTTGCATGTTGCGTTTATATTTTTTGTTCAGTATACAACCACATCCTCTCCTATATCAACTCTATCAGATCTAGAAACATTAGAACTTTATTTTGACTATTTTCTACATTGTAGAATAATAGTGAAGACATCAAAACTATGAAATAACACACATGGAATCATGTAGTAACCAAAAAAGTGTTAAACAAGACAAAATATATTTGAGATTCTTCAAAGTAGCCACTCTTTGCCTTGACAGCTTTGCACACACTTGGCATTCTCTCAACCAGCTTCACCTGGAATGCTTTTCCAACAGTCTTGAAGAAGTTCCCACATATGCTGAGCACTTGTTGGCTGCTATTCCTTCACTATGCTTCCAACTCATCCCAAACCATCTCAATTGGGTTCAGATCGGGTGATTGTGGAGGCCAGGTCATCTGATGCAGCACTCCATCACTCTCCTTGATCAAATAGGCCGTACACAGCCTGGAGGTGTGTTTTGGGTCATTGTCCTGTGATAGTCCCACTAAGCGCAAACCAGATGGGATGGCGTATCGCTGCAAAATGCTGTGGTAGCCATGCTGGTTAAGTGTGCCTTGAATTCTAAATAAATCACTGACAATGCCACCAGCAAAGCAAAGTAACCCCACACCATCGCACCTCCTCCTCCATGCTTCAAGGTGGGAACCACACATTCGGATATCACCCATTCACCTACTCTGCATCTCACAAAAACATGGCGGATTGAACCAAAGATCAAAAATGTTGACTCATCAGACCAAAGGACAGATTTCCACTGGTCTAATGTCCATTGGTGTCCTTTAGTAGTGGTTTCTTTGCAGCAATTCAACCATGAAGGCCTGATTCACGCAGTCTCCTCTGAGCAGTTGATGTTGAGATGTGTCTGTTACTTGAACTCTGTGAAGCATTTATTTGGTCTGCAATCTGAGGCTGTTAACTCTAATGACATTATCCTCTGCAGCAGAGATAACTGGGTCTTCCTTTCCTGTGGAGCTCCTCATGAGAGCCAGTTTGGAATATGCACAGCCTGGAATATGTTCCGGGATTCCTCATGTGACATTAAGGGGTACACCACATCAGTCATTGGTTTTCTCAATAAGTGCGTTGATGACGTCGTCCCCACAGTGACTGTATGTGCATACCCCAACCAGAAGCCATGGATTACAGGCAACATCCGCACTGAGCTAAAGGCTAGAACTGCTGCGTTCAAGGAGCGGGACTCTAACCCGGAAGCTTATAAGAAATCCCGCTATGACCTCCGATGAGCAATCAAACAGGCAAAGTGTCAATACAGGACTCGAATCAAACAAAACACAGACGCTCGTCGGAAGTGGCAGGGCTTGCAAACCATTACAGACTACAAAGGGAAGCACAGCCGAGAGCTGCCCAGTGACACAAGCCTACCAGACGAGCTAAACTACTTCTATGCTCGCTTCGAGGCAAATAACACTGAAACATGCATGAGAGCACCAGCTGTTCCGGATGACTGTGTGATCACGCTCTCCGCAGCCGATGTGAGTAAGACCTTTAAACAGGTCAACATTCACAAGGCCGCAGGGCCAGACGGATTACCAGGAGGTGTACTGTGAACATGGGCTGACCAACTACACCGTTGTATTTGGGGCATGTGACAAATAACATGTGATTTGACTTGATTTGCGTGGTGCCAGTCAAGTTGAAACAGGCTTTACATCGTCTGCCACATCACGGTGTCGTCACCATGGAAATGGTATGGTAAGGTAATATGGGTGTTGTACCTTCAGTTCCTGTAGCTGGTCTGGTTCGTAGAGCTGGTTAGAGACTGCCTGGGCCAGGAAGGCATCTAACTCATGTCTCTGTAGAATACCACCACCTGGCCACTGCATCATATACCTGTTAACACACACACACACACACACACACACACACACACACACACACACACACACACACACACACACACACACACACACACACACCTGTTAACATCACACACACCTGTTAACATCACACACACCTGTTAACATCACACACACCTGTTAACATCACACACATTTGTTAACATCACACACACCTGTTAACATCACACACACCTGTTAACATCACACACACCTGTTAACATCACACACACCTGTTAACATCACACACACATCTAACACGTCTCTGTGGAATCCTACCACCTGGCCACTGAATCATATACCTGTACAGAAAGACACAGCCTCACCTGAGCACGCAGCACACACGTGGTACACAGACACACACACCTCTCACACCCTTCCAGTCTCACCTGAGCACGCAGCACACACACGTGGTACACAGACACACACACACCTCTCACACCCTTCCAGTCTCCCCTGAGCACGCAGCACACAAACGTGGTACACAGACACACACACACACCTCTCACACCCTTCCAGTCTCACCTGAGCACGCAGCATACACACGTGGTACACAGACACACACACCTCTCACACCCTTCCAGTCTCACCTGAGCACGCAGCACATGAGCAGAAGGTGTTGTGGGACCTGAGCAGGGTTGAGTAAGGCAGGACAGTCAGAGCGCAGACAGGCTAGGAAAGCTCTGGTCCTCCGGGAGCGATCTTCACTGGCTCTACCAAGCCACAGCCTCCGCAGGTTAGGACAGGTCCACTCTCTGAAGCACAGCGCTGGAACCAGCTCCGGGGTCAGGGCCGACTTCGACTTCCCACTGGACCACTCCTTCACTATCACTGGAGGAACTGGAGGACGATGGGAAGAACACATTCTCTTTTACAATAACAACCTAACCAACAAGATAAACAAATGAGCTGTGCCGCAAAGCAGACAGGTGCCTGGACTATACAAAGCAGACAGGTGACTGGACTAGACAAAGCAGACAGGTGACTGGACTAGACAAAGCAGACCGGTGACTGGACTAGACAAAGCAGACAGGTGACTGGACTAGACAAAGCAGACAGGTGACTGGACTAGACAAAGCAGACCAGGCTAGACAAAGCAGACAGCTGACCAGACTAGACAAAGCAGACCAGACTAGACAAAGCAGACTGGTGACCGGGCTAGACAAAGCAGACTGGTGACCGGGCTAGACAAAGCAGACTGGTGACCGGGCTAGACAAAGCAGACTGGTGACCGGGCTAGACAAAGCAGACAGGTGACCGGACTAGACAGAGCTGACTGGTGACCGGGCTAGACAGAGCAGACAGGTGACCGGGCTAGACAGAGCAGACAGGTGACCGGGCAAGACAAAGCAGACAGGTGACCGGGCTAGACAAAGCAGACAGGTGACGGGGCTAGACAAAGCAGACAGGTGACCGGACTAGACAGAGCTGACTGGGCTAGACAAAGCGGACAGGTGACCGGGCTAGACAGAGCAGACAGGTGACCGGACTAGACAGAGCTGACTGGGCTAGACAAAGCGGATAGGTGACCGGGCTAGACAGAGCAGACAGGTGACCTGGCTAGACAGAGCAGACAGGTGACCGGACTAGACAGAGCTGACTGGGCTAGACAAAGCGGACAGGTGACCGGGCTAGACAGAGCAGACAGGTGACCTGGCTAGACAGAGCAGACAGGTGACCTGGCTAGACAGAGCAGACAGGTGACCGGGCTAGACAAAGCAGACCAGACTAGACAAAGCAGACAGGTGACCGGACTAGACAGAGCAGACAGGTGACCTGGCTAGACAGAGCAGACAGGTGAGCGGGCTAGACAGAGCAGACAGGTGACGGGGCTAGACAAAGCAGACAGGTGACGGGGCTAGACAAAGCAGACAGGTGACCGGACTAGACAGAGCTGACTGGGCTAGACAAAGCGGACAGGTGACCGGGCTAGACAGAGCAGACAGGTGACCTGGCTAGACAGAGCAGACAGGTGACCGGGCTAGACAAAGCAGACCAGGCTAGACGAAGCAGACAGGTGACCTGGCTAGACAGAGCAGACAGGTGAGCGGGCTAGACAGAGCAGACAGGTGACCTGGCTAGACAGAGCAGACAGGTGAGCGGGCTAGACAGAGCAGACAGGTGACCGGGCTAGACAAAGCAGACCAGGCTAGACAAAGCAGACAGGTGACCGGGCTAGACAGAGCAGACAGGTGACCGGGCTAGACAGAGCAGACAGGTGACCGGGCTAGACAGAGCAGACAGGTGACCTGGCTAGACAGAGCAGACAGGTGACCGGGCTAGACAAAGCAGACCAGGCTAGACAAAGCAGACAGGTGACCGGACTAGACAGAGCAGACAGGTGACCTGGCTAGACAGAGCAGACAGGTGACCGGACTAGACAAAGCAGACAGGTGACCTGGCTAGACAGAGCAGACAGGTGAGCGGGCTAGACAGAGCAGACAGGTGACCGGGCTAGACAAAGCAGACCAGGCTAGACAAAGCAGACAGGTGACCGGGCTAGACAGAGCAGACAGGTGACCGGGCTAGACAGAGCAGACAGGTGACCTGGCTAGACAGAGCAGACAGGTGACCGGGCTAGACAAAGCAGACCAGGCTAGACAAAGCAGACAGGTGACCGGACTAGACAGAGCAGACAGGTGACCTGGCTAGACAGAGCAGACAGGTGAGCGGGCTAGACAGAGCAGACAGGTGACCTGGCTAGACAGAGCAGACAGGTGACCGGGCTAGACAAAGCAGGCCAGGCTAGACAAAGCAGACAGGTGACCGGACTAGACAGAGCAGACAGGTGACCTGGCTAGACAGAGCAGACAGGTGACTGGGCTAGACAAAGCAGACCAGGCTAGACAAAGCAGACAGGTGACCGGACTAGACAGAGCAGACAGGTGACCTGGCTAGACAGAGCAGACAGGTGAGCGGGCTAGACAGAGCAGACAGGTGACCGGGCTAGACAAAGCAGACCAGGCTAGACAAAGCAGACAGGTGACCGGGCTAGACAGAGCAGACAGGTGACCGGGCTAGACAGAGCAGACAGGTGACCTGGCTAGACAGAGCAGACAGGTGACCGGGCTAGACAAAGCAGACCAGGCTAGACAAAGCAGACAGGTGACCGGACTAGACAGAGCAGACAGGTGACCTGGCTAGACAGAGCAGACAGGTGAGCGGGCTAGACAGAGCAGACAGGTGACCGGGCTAGACAAAGCAGACAGGTGACCGGACTAGACAAAGCAGACAGGTGACCTGGCTAGACAGAGCAGACAGGTGAGCGGGCTAGACAGAGCAGACAGGTGACCTGGCTAGACAGAGCAGACAGGTGAGCGGACTAGACAGAGCTGACTGGGCTAGACAAAGCAGACCAGGCTGACTGGGATAGACAAAGCAGACCAGGCTAACTGGGCTAGACAAAGCAGACCGGTGACTGGACTAGACAAAGCAGGCCGGTGACTGGACTAGACAAAGCAGACCAGGCTAGACAAAGCAGACAGGTGACCTGGCTAGACAAAGCAGACAGGTGACCGGACTAGACAGAGCAGACAGGTGACCGGGCTAGACAAAGCAGACAGGTGACCTGGCTAGACAAAGCAGACAGGTGACCTGGCTAGACAAAGCAGACAGGTGACCGGGCTAAACAAAGCAGACCAGGCTGACTGGGCTAGACAAAGCAGACCAGGCTGACTGGGCTAGACAAAGCAGACAGGTGCCCGGGCTAGACAAAGCAGACCAGGCTAGACAAAGCAGACCAGGCTAGACAAAGCAGACAGCTGTCCGGGCTAGACAAAGCAGACCAGGCTGTCCGGGCTAGACAAAGCAGACCAGGCTGACTGGGCTAGACAAAGCAGACCAGGCTGACTGGGCTAGACAAAGCAGAGCGGGGACTGGGCTAGACAAAGCAGACCAGGCTGACTGGGCTAGACAAAGCAGAGCGGGGACTGGGCTAGACAAAGCAGACCGGTGACTGGGCTAGACAAAGCAGACCGGTGACTGGGCTAGACAAAGCAGACCGGTGACTGGACTAGACAAAGCAGACCAGGCTAGACAAAGCAGACAGGTGACCTGGCTAGACAAAGCAGACAGGTGAACGGACTAGACAGAGCAGACAGGTGACCGGACTAGACAAAGCAGACCAGGCTGACTGGGCTAGACAAAGCAGACAGGTGCCCGGACTAGACAAAGCAGACATGTGCCCGGGCTAGACAAAGCAGACAGGTGCCCGGACTAGACAAAGCAGACATGTGCCCGGACTAGACAAAGCAGACATGTGCCCGGACTAGACAAAGCAGACATGTGCCCGGGCTAGACAAAGCAGACAGGTGCCCGGGCTAGACAAAGCAGACCAGGCTAGACAAAGCAGACCAGGCTAGACAAAGCAGACCAGGCTGACTGGGCTAGACAAAGCAGACCAGGCTGTCTGGGCTAGACAAAGCAGACCAGGCTGACTGGGCTAGACAAAGCAGAACAGGCTGACTGGGCTAGACAAAGCAGACCGGTGACTGGGCTAGACAATGCAGACAGGTGAACGGGCTAGACAAAGCAGACCAGGCTAGACAAAGCAGACAGGTGACCGGACTAGACAAAGCAGACAGGTGACCGGACTAGACAAAGCAGACCAGACTAGACAAAGCAGACCAGACTAGACAAAGCAGACATGTGACCGGACTAGATCAAAGCAGACAGGTGACCGGACTAGACAAAGCAGACAGATGACCGGACTAGACAAAGCAGACAGGTGACCGGACTAGACAAAGCAGACAGGTGACCGGGCTAGACAAAGCAGACAGGTGACCGGACTAGACAAAGCAGACCAGGCTAGACAAAGCAGACAGGTGACCTGGCTAGACAAAGCAGACAGGTGAACGGACTAGACAGAGCAGACAGGTGACCGGACTAGACAAAGCAGACCAGGCTGACTGGGCTAGACAAAGCAGACAGGTGCCCGGACTAGACAAAGCAGACAGGTGACCGGGCTAGACAAAGCAGACAGGTGCCCGGACTAGACAAAGCAGACATGTGCCCGGACTAGACAAAGCAGACATGTGCCCGGACTAGACAAAGCAGACATGTGCCCGGACTAGACAAAGCAGACATGTGCCCGGACTAGACAAAGCAGACATGTGCCCGGACTAGACAAAGCAGACATGTGCCCGGGCTAGACAAAGCAGACCAGGCTAGACAAAGCAGACCAGGCTAGACAAAGCAGACCAGGCTGACTGGGATAGACAAAGCAGACCAGGCTGACTGGGCTAGACAAAGCAGAACAGGCTGACTGGGCTAGACAAAGCAGACCGGTGACTGGGCTAGACAATGCAGACAGGTGAACGGGCTAGACAAAGCAGACCAGGCTAGACAAAGCAGACAGGTGACCGGACTAGACAAAGCAGACAGGTACCCGGACTAGACAAAGCAGACCAGACTAGACAAAGCAGACCAGACAAAGCAGACATGTGACCGAACTAGACAAAGCAGACAGGTGGCCAGACAAAGCAGACAGATGACCGGACTAGACAAAGCAGACAGGTGACCGGACTAGACAAAGCAGACAGGTGACCGGGCTAGACAAAGCAGACAGGTGACCGGACTAGACAAAGCAGACAGGTGACCGGGCTAGACAAAGCAGACAGGTGACCGGACTAGACAAAGCAGACAGGTGACCGGACTAGACAAAGCAGACAGGTGACAGGACTAGACAAAGCAGACAGGTGACCTGGCTAGACAAAGCAGACAATTAAAAACCTAATGCTTCAATTGGAATTAAAATCATTCATCTTTCACTAGCCCAACTCTTTCCCCTTCCTCCTTCCCTCACCTTCGAGGGGTCCTCTGTTGCGCATGGCGAGTCTCTCGAGGTGTCGGTGTGTTTCGGCTAGGCTGAAGAGGACCCCATAGCTGTACTGTCTGGCTGCTCTGAACAGCAGAGAGGCTGGAGGCAGTTCACTGTTACAATCATCTTCTATACACACCGCCATCTTCATCTCTCCCTGAGAGAGAGAGAAAGAAAGACGCAGTCATGCAGACGAACATCTCCTGACTTGTTCATCTCACTCTTAACAACCAGAAAGTTACAAGATTAAATTAGCAAAAAATATATAGGTAATTAAATTGTACACAGGAGAAAACGATTAGTCTTTTAACTCACACTGCCAATCTTAATCGTGCTAGCTAGCCAAATGTTAAATTGTTAGCTAGTTTACTGGCTAGCGCCAACTGTTACCTGGTGGTAACCAGAGCAACATGGCCACTGAGGCAGCGCTACAGTACCAGCAGAGAAAGACTTCCCTTTTTTAACATTTCCAGCAGAAATAAAATCAGAGAAGGGAAGAATCCATTTGAAACACAGAATTGTGGAGGGAGAACCCGGAAACCTTCTACAGACTGTTACGAACCTGTTATTTTACAGACCACACTACTGCCTGGCATACAGCTGTAACCAGGCATTTCAGCCATACAAAGAAAGGCCTCTGCCAGGGAAGGCAAATTTTGAGGACATGGAAAAGGAAAGCAAGTTTCTGCCGGTAAACGTGTACCGGAACGGACGCTGTCATGGCCCAGGGCAGTGAGGCTGCACTCAGCTCTTCTGTGCAGGACTTCCCCTTACCTCAGGCTCTCCAACAACAGGAGCTCAGGCCCAGATAAACTCAACAGGACCATCCTCTCCCCTGCCTGCCTACGACCACCAGAGCAAAGACCACACCACCATCAGCCTGTTAGAGGTATGGGTTACTGAGCTGAAGGAGCAGCCCCCAGCTACACCACCTCCAGACTGCTGAAAGACAGGCTGGCTCTGTTAGAGGTATGGGTTACTGAGCTGAAGGAGCAGCCCCCAGCTACACCACCTCCAGACTGCTGAAAGACAGGCTGGCTCTGTGAGAGGTATGGGTTACTGAGCTGAAGGAGCAGCCCCCAGCTACACCACCTCCAGACTGCTGAAAGACAGGCTGGCTCTGTGAGAGGTATGGGTTACTGAGCTGAAGGAGCAGCCCCCAGCTACACCACCTCCAGACTGCTGAAAGACAGGCTGGCTCTGTTAGAGGTATGGGTTACTGAGCTGAAGGAGCAGCCCCCCAGCTACACCACCACCAGCCCAGACACTTCTACAGGACCAGATCAACCAGCGCAGGACCCAGTTGAAGAACTCTGTCCAGGAGCTGAGAAAGAGTCTTACCACAGCTCTGGAGGAGGTAAAGACCACCATGAGGAGAGAGTCTTACCACAGCTCTGGAAGAGGTAAAGGCCACCATGAGGAGAGAGCCTTACCACAGCTCTGGAGGAGGTAAAGGCCACCATGAGGAGAGAGCCTACCACAGCTCTGGAGGAGGTAAAGGCCACCATGAGGAGAGAGCTAGTGCAGGTAAAGGAGATGGTAAATTAGTTGTCTGTCATAAGAAGCTGTGTTTGAATACTCATACTAACCTCACTATTTGTGATGTAAATTGAGTAAGTAGAATGCTTATTGGTCATAGTATGGACATAGTATCCAAAAGGTTCCAGGATGTTGTACTACATTCACCAAAATACGAAGTATACAAGCAGTGGACACTATTTCCGTGATTTAGGGCCCATGATGCAACGATTTCTAAACTGGACGTGGCTTCAGAACATTTTCAGATTTGAAGAAAATTGAGGAAAATATGCAGCCGAAGTCCGACGAGAGCAGATAGAAATTCATTGCTTTAACTAATTATCACAAATGATAACACAGTGTTGAGCAACATAATAAAGTAATTACCTTTCAAGTAAGTTAAGTTAAACATTATATTGGCTGACAATTTGTTAGCTACGCTATTCTTACGAACAGTACAGCATATCATTAAAGCAGTATGTACCGGTATGTTAGTTAGCTACGCTGTCCTTATGAACCACATAGCATATCATTACAGCAGTATGTACCGGTATGTTAGCTAGCTACCTAAGTAACGTAAGTTGGCGGCTAATACATTAAAACTTACAGCACCTCCAGATGACACTAGGGAGAGGAGCCACCTCCAGATGACACTAGGGAGAGGAGCCACCTCCAGATGACACTAGGGAGACGAGCCACCTCCAGATGACACTAGGGAGACGAGCCACCTCCAGATGACACTAGGGAGAGGAGCCACCTCCAGACGACACTAGGGAGAGGAGCCACCTCCAGATGACACTAGGGAGACGAGCCACCTCCAGATGACACTAGGGAGAGGAGCCACCTCCAGACGACACTAGGGAGAGGAGCCACCTCCAGATGACACTAGGGAGACGAGCCACCTCCAGATGACACTAGGGAGAGGAGCCACCTCCAGATGACACTAGGGAGAGGAGCCACCTCCAGATGACACTAGGGAGAGGAGCCACCTCCAGATGACACTAGGGAGAGGAGCCACCTCCAGATGACACTAGGGAGAGGAGCCACCTCCAGATGACACTAGGGAGAGGAGCCACCTCCAGATGACACTAGGGAGAGGAGCCACCTCCAGATGACACTAGGGAGAGGAGCCACCTCCAGATGACACTAGGGAGAGGAGCCACCTCCAGATGACACTAGGGAGAGGAGCCACCTCCAGATGACACTAGGGAGAGGGGCCACCTCCAGATGACACTAGGGAGAGGAGCCACCTCCAGATGACACTAGGGAGAGGAGCAACCTCCAGATGACACTAGGGAGAGGAGCCACCTCCAGATGACACTAGGGAGAGCAGCCACCTCCAGATGACACCCATCAGACTCCCTCATCTCCCCATAACTGCAGTTACCGTCTCCTCTAGGTCCCTGCGTAGTTCAGATAGATTATCTTGCAGCCCCACCCCACCGTTCCCCACAGACCCGGTACTCTCCTGGACTGTATACTGCTGACAGAAAACCTGAATCTGGGCTTTCCCTAGATCCCACCGATTTAGAGACTCAAACTCCCCTTTCAGCTGCTCCCACCTCTCCCAAAAGCCCTGGGAGCAAAACGTGGCATCTGGATTTATGTTGAATTTCCAATAGGAAGTCTCCCAGGGCCCTGGTGAAACAGAGCTGAGCCAATAGGAAGTCTCCCAGGGCCCCGGTGAAACAGAACTGAGCCAATATGAAGCCTCCCAGGGCCCTGGTGAAACAGAGCTGAGCCAATAGGAAGTCTCCCAGGGCCCTGGTGAAACAGAGCTGAGCCAATAGGAAGTCTCCCAGGGCCCTGGTGAAACAGAGCTGAGCCAATAGGAAGTCTCCCAGGGCCCTGGTGAAACAGAGCTGAGCCATTAGGAAGACTCCCGTGGCCTGGTGAAACAGAGCTGAGCCAATAGGAAGTCTCCCGTGGCCCTGGTGAAACAGAGCTGAGACAATGGGAAGTCAACAGAGCTGAGCCAATAGGAAGTCTCCCGTGGCCCTGGTGAAACAGAGCTGAGCCAATAGGAAGTCTCCCAGGGCCCTGGTAAAACAGAACTGTGCCATGGAAACAGGATGGTCTGAAAACCCAAAGGAGAATGGAGGCCCTCACTAGCCTATTGCTCTCATTCTTCTGTATAGATATGATCCAAACGAGCTGCGCTCACCCTACCCACAACCACCTTCACCCACGTATACGGCTTTGAGGTAGGATACTTAGTTCTCCATGTGTCACCTAGACAGAACTGATTCAGAACATCGTTCAACAACCCTGCTGAGCCCAAATGCAGCTCCTCAGTATTCATGTCTTTAGTAAAGTCAATGACACAGTACCACCTCGCCCCCCCCGTACGTCTCCCCTGATCAGGGCTTCCTCCCCAATTACAGAATATTTCACTCTTTTTGCCACTTTTCTTCTCCCCCATCTTCTGTTTTGCTCCCTCAGGCCCCGCCAGCATGCTTACCTTTCCCCACAGACCCGGTACTCACCTCCTCCTCAGGCCCGCCAGCATGCTTACCTTTCCCCACAGACCCGGTACTCACCTCCTCCACGGGAGTCTCGGTTACTACAGCAATCTACCTCTGGTCATTCAGCCCAGCTTTAACCCGTCCACTAGCTCCCTCCCTCATCCTTCTGTCTCAGCCAGGCTCTGTCCTCTAAGCCGGGACCCCCAACAGTAGCCTGCCCCCAAAACGAGCTAACGGCAGGTTGCCCTGGTCTCTCTGGGCATGCAAACTACTTGAGGTCGACCCTCGCATTAAGGAGAAGTCCTCCTGTTTTATAGGCCAAGTATAAGTAGCGTATATGCAGCCAAGGCAAAGGTAAACGTGGTCAGAGCCTGAAAAAAACTGTATACAATACAATCGAGGTGAGGGGGTTGGAAACGCTTTTGGCAATTAATATGCTTCTGTTCTGTGGGTGGCACTGTGGGCTCTTTTTAAAGGATGGGGCCCGATCTCTCAGAGTCCCTGGGATCCAGGTGGACAGCCAGTCACTGGGACGACCTGGGATGCAGGTGGACAGGGGTGGTCTGCCAGTCACTGGGACGACTTGGGATCCAGCTGGACAGGGGTGGTCTGCCAGTCACTGGGAGGACCTGGGATCCAGCTGGACAGGGGTGGTCTGCCAGTCACTGGGACGACCTGGGATCCAGCTGGACAGGGGTGGTCTGCCAGTCACTGGGATGACAACCCAAATTGGGATGGGGGGAGCATTTAGCGGGTGGAATAGTGGAGAACAATTGGAGCTTTACTCAGTAGCAGTGCAAATGGTACCGCTATATGGACACTCAATCAGTATGGTACCTTCTAATGGTACCGCTATATGGACACTCAATCAGTATGGTACCTTCTAATGGTACCGCTATATGGACACTCAATCAGTATGGTACCTTCTAATGGTACCGCTATATGGACACTCAATCAGTATGGTACCTTCTAATGGTACCGCTATATGGACACTCAATCAGTATGGTACCTTCTAATGGTACCGCTATATGGACACTCAATCAGTATGGTACCTTCTAATGGTACCGCTATATGGACACTCAATCAGTATGGTACCTTCTAATGGTACCGCTATATGGACACTCAATCAGTATGGTACCGCTATATGGACACTCAATCAGTATGGTACCTTCTAATGGTACCGCTATATGGACACTCAATCAGTATGGTACCGCTATATGGACACTCAATCAGTATGGTACCTTCTAATGGTACCGTTATATGGACACTCAATCAGTATGGTACCTTCTAATGGTACCGCTATATGGACACTCAATCAGTATGGTACCTTCTAATGGTACCGCTATATGGACACTCAATCAGTATGGTACCTTCTAATGGTACCGCTATATGGACACTCAATCAGTATGGTACCTTCTAATGGTACCGCTATATGGACATTCAATCAGTATGGTACCTTCTAATGGTACCGCTATATGGACACTCAATCAGTATGGTACCTTCTAATGGTACCGCTATATGGACACTCAATCAGTATGGTACCTTCTAATGGTACCGCTATATGGACACTCAATCAGTATGGTACCTTCTAATGGTACCGCTATATGGACACTCAATCAGTATGGTACCTTCTAATGGTACCGCTATATGGACACTCAATCAGTATGGTACCTTCTAATGGTACCGCTATATGGACACTCAATCAGTATGGTACCTTCTAATGGTACCGCTATATGGACACTCAATCAGTATGGTACCTTCTAATGGTACCGCTATATGGACACTCAATCAGTATGGTACCTCCTAATGGTACCGCTATATGGACACTCAATCAGTATGGTACCGCTATATGGACACTCAATCAGTATGGTACCTTCTAATGGTACCGCTATATGGACACTCAATCAGTATGGTACCTTCTAATGGTACCGCTATATGGACACTCAATCAGTATGGTACCTTCTAATGGTACCGCTATATGGACACTCAATCAGTATGGTACCTTCTAATGGTACCGCTATATGGACACTCAATCAGTATGGTACCTTCTAATGGTACCGCTATATGGACACTCAATCAGTATGGTACCTTCTAATGGTACCGCTATATGGACACTCAATCAGTATAGTACCGCTATATGGACACTCAATCAGTATGGTACCTTCTAATGGTACCGTTATATCGACACTCAATCAGTATGGTACCTTCTAATGGTACCGCTATATGGACACTCAATCAGTATGGTACCTTCTAATGGTTTACAAACATATAATATGATCAGCAGAATTGAAAACTGTATCACATTATGGTAAATGGTAAAAAAAATATAGCCAGTTAAAATTGTAATGGCTTAGCAGATATTAAGAAAAGACGGTCAGTATTTACCTGGCTAAAAGAGAAGAAAAATAATCTAAATTATTGCCAGGGAACTCATTCAATTATTTTAAAAATAATTGTTTGGGAAAAGGACTGGGGGGGGGGGTAAAATATATGAGCAAAGAAACTCAAAAGGGGTGATGACATTAACATCTTTGATCCGAATGTGCAAATTGTTCAGACAGAGCTGGAAGTTAGACGGACAGAGGAATTTATAACGGACTATTCCCAACATAATATACAGTGCATTCGGGAAGTATTCAGACCCCTTCACTTTTTTCACATTTTCTTACAGTATTAATATAAAATGTATGAAATCATTTTTTCACCCCTCAATCTACACACCAGATAATGACAGAGGAAACGGGTAAAACAAACGTGTCAAAATGTAAATAAACAAACAGAATATAAATACCTTATATACAGTTGCAGTCGGAAGTTTACATACACTTAGGTGGAATCATTCAAATTAGTTTTTCATTCGCTTAGTGGGACTATCATTTGTTTTTCAACAGGACAATGACTCAAAACACACCTCTAGGCTGTGTAAGGGCTATTTGACCAAGATGGAGAGTGATGGAGTGCTGCATCAGATGACCTGGCCTCCACAATCACCTGACCTCAACCCAATTGAGATGGTTAAGGATGAGTTGAACAGCAGAGTGAAGGAAAAGCAGCATATTTGGGAACTCCTTCAAGACTGTTGGAAAAGCATTCCAGGTGAAGCAGGTTGAGAGAATGTCAAGAGTGTGCAAAGCTGTCATCAAGGCAAAGGGTGGCTATTTGAAGAATCTCAAATATAAAATATATTTTTATTTGTCAAACACTTGTTTTGTTATTACATGATTTGATATGTGTTATTTCATAGTTGAAATATGTATGTAAAAAAAACCTTGAATGAGTAGGTGTGTCCAAACCTTGACTGGTACTGTAGGAATTCAGACCCTTTGCTATGAGACTTGAAATTGAGCTCAGGTGCATCCTGTTTCCATTGATCATCCTTCAGATGTTTCTACAACTTGATTGGGCACGATTTGGAAAGGCACACACCTGTCTACATAAGGTCACACAGTTGACAGTGTGTGTCAGAGCAACAACCAAGCCATGAGGTCAAAATAATTGTCTGTAGAGCTCAGAGACAGGATTGTGTCGAGGCACAGATCTGGGGAAGGGGACCAACATTTCTGCAGCATTGAAGGTCAAGAACACAGTGCCTCCATCATTCTTAAATGGAAGATGTTTGGAACCACCAAGACTCTTCCTAGAGCTGGCCGCCTGGCAATCGGGGGAGAAGGACCTTGGTCAGGGAGGTGACCAAGAACCCGATGGTCACTCTGACAAAGCTCCAGAGTTCCTCTGTGGAGATGGGAGAATCTTCCAGAAGGACAACCATCTCTGCAGCACTCCACCAATCAGGCCGTTATGGTAGTGACCAGGAGGAAGCCAGTCCTCAGTAAAAGGCACATGACAGTCCACTTGGTGTTTGCCAAAAGGCACCTAAAGGACTCTCAGACCATAAGAAACAAGATTCTCTGGTCTGATGAAACCAAGATTGAAGTCTTTGGCCTGAATGCCAAGCGTCACGTCTGGAGGAAACCTGCCACCATTCATACGGTGAAGCATGGTGGTGGCAGCATCATGCTGTGGGGATGTTTTTCAGCAGCAGGGACTGGGAGACTAGTCAGGATCGAGGGAAAGATGAACCGATGAATCGTTGCCAAAGGTGCTTCAACAAAATGCTGGGTAAAGGGTCTGAATACTTATGTAAATATGATATTTCAGTTTATTTAATATACATTTGCAAAAATGTTTTAAAAAAAACAGTTTCTGATTTGTCATTATGGGGTATTGTGTTGAGTGAAAAAAATGTAATCAATTTTAGAATAAGGGTGTAATGAAATTTGGAAAAAGTTGAGGGGTCTGAATACTTTCAGCATGCACTGTATCTACACGTACGGTCACAAGACACAGTCCTCCTTATTGTCCCTAGAATTTCTAAGCTGGAGGCAGGGCTGTCTCCTACAAAGATACATTTTTATGAAATGGTCTGCCTATCCATGTGAGAGACTCAGTCTCCTGCTGTCTCTGCCTGGCCGGCTCCCCTCTCTCCACTGGGATTCTCTGCCTCTGACCCTATCATGAGGGCTGAGTCATTGGCTTACGAGTGCTCTTCCATGCCGTCCCTAGGAGGGGAGCATCACATCTTGCCAGGCTTTTTTCCCCGCTATTCTCTACTTGAATGGGTTGAGTCATTGATGTGATCTTCCTGTCCGGTCTTGCTCCCCTCTGGCTTGAGCAGTGGAGATCATTGTGGGCTATACTTGGCCTTGTCTCAGGGTAGTAAGTTGGTGGTCTGTGCTTTGGCAAAGTGGGTGGGTTTATATCCTGCCTGATTGGCCCTGTCCGGGGGTAACTTTGGACAAGGCCACAGCATCCCGACCCCTGTCTCAGTCTCCAGAATCTATGCTGCTATAGTTTATGTGCCAGGGGGTCAGTCTGTTCTATCTGGTGTCCTGTGTGATCTTAGTGATCCTCATTCTCTCATCCCACATCCCTACCATGGTCAGTATGTGGTATATCTGTGGATACATCAGTCCTCTGTGTTACCTTGGTCAGTATGTGGTATATCTGTGGATACATCAGTCCTGTGTTACCTTGGTCAGTATGTGGTATATCTGTGGATACATCAGTCCTCTGTGTCTTACCTTGGTCAGTATGTGGTATATCTGTGGATACATCAGTCCTCTGTGTCTTACCTTGGTCAGTATGTGGTATATCTGTGGATACATCAGTCCTCTGTGTCTTACCTTGGTCAGTATGTGGTATATCTGTGGATACATCAGTCCTGTGTTACCTTGGTCAGTATGTGGTATATCTGTGGATACATCAGTCCTCTGTGTCTTACCTTGGTCAGTATGTGGTATATCTGTGGATACATCAGTCCTCTGTGTCTTACCTTGGTCAGTATGTGGTATATCTGTGGATACATCAGTCCTCTGTGTCTTACCTTGGTCAGTATGTGGTATATCTGTGGATACATCAGTCCTGTGTTACCTTGGTCAGTATGTGGTATATCTGTGGATACATCAGTCCTCTGTGTCTGTTACCTTGGTCAGTATGTGGTATATCTGTGGATACATCAGTCCTCTGTGTCTGTTACCTTGGTCAGTATGTGGTATATCTGTGGATACATCAGTCCTCTGTGTCTGTTACCTTGGTCAGTATGTGGTATATCTGTGGATACATCAGTCCTCTGTGTCTGTTACCTTGGTCAGTATGTGGTATATCTGTGGATACATCAGTCCTCTGTGTCTGTTACCTTGGTCAGTATGTGGTATATCTGTGGATACATCAGTCCTCTGTTACCTTGGTCAGTATGTGGTATATCTGTGGATACATCAGTCCTCTGTGTCTGTTACCTTGGTCAGTATGTGGTATATCTCTGGATACATTAGTCCTCTGCGATGTCTGTGTTCTGCTACTCTCAACACCTCAGCGCTGATTTGAGGCAGAGGTGGCGTGGTTATGTCCATGTGACTCCGCGTCGCCATTGACAACAGCGATGGAATGTTGGACCCGCTCCCGTTACCGTGGGAACCATCCCCTCCACTCCCCCGACCGGCCGGATCGTCCCACCCGGAGGACTTGTCTGTCAGATGGCTGAAAGAGTGAAAAGAGGGAAAGAGGAGAGAACGGGTTAGTGAGGGGAGAGAGAGGGAGAGAATGGGTTAGTGAGGGGGGGAGAGGAGGAGAGAACGGGTTAGTGAGGGGGGAGAGGAGGAGAGAGAACGGGTTAGTGAGGGGGGAGAGGAGGAGAGAGAACGGGTTAGTGAGGGAGAGAACGGGTTAGTGAGGGGGGAGAGAGGGAGAGAACGGGTTAGTGAGGGGGGAGAGAGGGAGAGAACGGGTTAGTGAGGGGAGGAGAGAACGGGTTAGTGAGGGGGGAGAGGAGGAGAGAGAACGGGTTAGTGAGGGGAGAGAGGAGGAGAGAGAACGGGTTAGTGAGGGGGGAGAGGAGGAGAGAGAACGGGTTAGTGAGGGAGAGAACGGGTTAGTGAGGGGGGAGAGAGGGAGAGAATGGGTTAGTGAGGGGGGGAGAGGAGGAGAGAACGGGTTAGTGAGGGGGGGAGAGGAGGAGAGAGAACGGGTTAGTGAGGGGAGAGAATGGGTTAGTGAGGGGGGGGGAGAGAGGAGGAGAGAACGGGTTAGTGAGGGGGGAGAGGAGGAGAGAAAGGGGGAGAGAGGAGGAGAGAAAGGGTTAGTGAGGGGGGGAGAGGAGGAGAGAAAGGGTTAGTGAGGGGGGGGGAGAGAGAGAAAGGGTTAGTGAGGGGGGGAGAGAACGGGTTAGTGAGGGGGGGAGAGAACGGGTTAGTGAGGGGGGGGGGGAGAACGGGTTAGTGAGGGGGGGAGAGAACGGGTTAGTGAGGGGGGGAGAGAACGGGTTAGTGAGGGGGGGGAGAACGGGTTAGTGAGAGGGGGGAGAACGGGTTAGTGAGAGGGGGGGGGAGAACAGGTTAATGAGGGGGGAGAGAATGGGTTAGTGAGGGGAGAGAGAGGGGGGAGAGAGGAGGAGAGAACGGGTTAGTGAGAGGGAGAGAACGGGTTAGTGAGGAGGAGAGAAAGGGGGGAGAGAGGAGGAGAGAATGGGTTAGTGAGGGGAGAGAGGAGGAGAGAACGGGTTAGTGAGGGGGGAGAGAGGGAGAGAAAGGGTTAGTGAGAAAGGAGAGAGGGAGAGAACAGGTTAGTGAGGGGGGAGAGAGGAGGAGAGAAAGGGGGGAGAGAGGAGGAGAGAATGGGTTAGTGAGGGGGAGAGAGGAGGAGAGAAAGGGGGGAGAGGAGGAGAGAATGGGTTAGTGAGGGGGAGAGAGGAGGAGAGAAAGGGGGGAGAGGAGGAGAGAATGGGTTAGTGAGGGGGAGAGAACGGGTTAGTGAGGAGGAGAGAAAGGGGGGAGAGAGGAGGAGAGAAAGGGGGGAGAGAGGAAGAGAGAATGGGTTAGTGAGGGGAGAGAGGGGGGGAGAGAGGAGGAGAGAACGGGTTAGTGAGGGGGGAGAGAGGGAGAGAAAGGGTTAGTGAGAAAGGAGAGAGGGAGAGAACGGGTTAGTGAGGGGAAGAGAGGGAGAGAAAGGGGGGAGAGAGGGAGAGAAAGGGTTATGTGAGAAAGGAGAGGAGAAGAGAAAGGGGGGAGAGAGGGAGAGACGGGTTAGTGAGGGGGGAGAGAGGGAGAGAACGGGTTAGGTGGGGGGAGAGAGGGAGAGAAAGGGGGAGAGAGGGAGAGAAAGGGTTAGTGAGAAAGGAGAGAGGAGGAGAGAAAGGGGGGAGAGAGGGAGAGAACGGGTTAGTGAGGGGGGAGAGGAGGGAGAGAACGGGTTAGTGGGGGGAGGGAGAGGGGGGAGAGAGGAGGAGAGAACGGGGGGGAGAGAGGAGAGAACGGGTTAGTGAGGGGGGAGAGAGGGAGAGAACGGGGTTAGTGAGGGGGGGAGAGAGGGAGAGAACGGGTTAGTGAGGGGGGAGAGAGGGAGAGAACGGGTAGTGAGGGGGTAGTGAGGGGTAGAGAGGGAGGAGAATGGGTTTAGTGAGGAGAGAACGGGTTAGTGAGGGGAGAGAGAGGGGGGGAGAGAGGGAGAGAATGGGTTAGTGAGGGGGAGAGAGGGAGAGAACGGGTTAGTGAGGGGGGAGAGAGTGAGAGGGTTAGTGGGGGGGAGAAGAGAGGGAGCGAGTTAGTGCTAACTAAGACTAAAACAATGTTATAGTAACAGTAGCAACGTCACAGCACACAGACCTTCATGAATAACCTATGCGTTGTGTGTGTGTGTGTGTGTAAGTGTGTGTGTGTGGGGGGGGCAACCGCAGGGTGCATGTGACACGTCTAGTGCACAAACGTTACCATCTGAAAATGAGGCAAAGGACTGATCTACCATTCACTAGATGAGGCCCTTCACTACATCCCCAGGAATGACAAAATGTTTCTGCTGGGTGACTTCAACGCTAGGTTGGGACAGAACAGGATATGGAGCGGTGTGCTGGGTAGGCATGGTGTTGGCCAGGTCAATGAGAACGGCGTGAGACTGCTAACTCTGTGCTGATCATGATCCCATCGTCACTGGCACCTTGTTCCAGCTGAAGAACAAATATAAAACATCATGGATGCCCCAACGCTCCAAACACTGGCCCCTGACTGACTACATCATGGATGCCCCCACGCTCCAAACACTGGCCCCTGACTGACTACATCATGGATGCCCCCACGCTCCAAACACTGGCCCCTGACTGACTACATCATGGATGCCCCCACGCTCCAAACACTGGCCCCTGATTGACTACATCATGGATGCCCCCACGCTCCAAACACTGGCCCCTGATTGACTACATCATGGATGCCCCCACGCTCCAAACACTGGCCCCTGATTGACTACATCATGGATGCCCCCACGCTCCAAACACTGGTACCTGACTGACTACATCATGGATGCCCCAACGCTCCAAACACTGACTGACTACATAATGGATGCCCCCACTCTCCAAACACTGGTACCTGATTGACTACATCATGGATGCCCCCACCCTCCAAACACTGGCCCCTGATTGACTACATCATGGATGCCCCCACTCTCCAAACACTGGCCCCTGATTGACTACATCATGGATGCCCCCACCCTCCTAACACTGGCCCCTGATTAACTACATCATGGATGCCCCCACCCTCCAAACACTGGCCCCTGATTGACTACATCATGGATGCCCCCCACCCTCCAAACACTGGCCCCTGATTGACTACATCATGGATGCCCCCACCCTCCAAACACTGGCCCCTGATTGACTACATCATGGATGCCCCCACCCTCCAAACACTGGCCCCTGATTGACTACATCATGGATGCCCCCACCTTCCAAACACTGGCCCCTGATTGACTACATCATGGATGCCCCCACGCTCCAAACACTGGCCCCTGACTGACTACATCATGGATGCCCCCACGCTCCAAACACTGGCCCCTGACTGACTACATCATGGATGCCCCCACGCTCCAAACACTGGCCCCTGATTGACTACATCATGGATGCCCCCACGCTCCAAACACTGGACCCTGATTGACTACATCATGGATGCCCCCACGCTCCAAACACTGGCCCCTGATTGACTACATCATAGATGCCCCCACTCTCCAAACACTGGCCCCTGATTGACTATGTCATAGATGCCGCCACGCTCCAAACACTGGCCCCTGATTGACTACATTATGGATGCCCCCACTCTCCAAACACTGGCCCCTGATTGACTACGTCATAGATGCCCCCACCCTCCAAACACTGGCCCCTGATTGACTACATCATGGATGCCCCCACCCTCCAAACACTGGCCCCTGATTGACTACATCATGGATGCCCCCACGCTCCAAACACTGGCCCCTGATTGACTACATCATGGATGCCCCCACCCTCCAAACACTGGCCCCTGATTGACTACATCATGGATGCCCCCACCCTCCAAACACTGGCCCCTGATTGACTACATCATGGATGCCCCCACTCTCCAAACACTGGCCCCTGATTGACTACATCATGGATGCCCCCACGCTCCAAACACTGGCCCCTGATTGACTACATCATGGATGCCCCCACCCTCCAAACACTGGCCCCTGATTGACTACATCATGGATGCCCCCACGCTCCAAACACTGGCCCCTGATTGACTACGTCATAGATGCCCCCACGCTCCAAACACTGGCCCCTGATTGACTATGTCATAGATGCCCCCACGCTCCAAACACTGGCCCCTGATTGACTACGTCATAGATGCCCCCACTCTCCAAACACTGGCCCCTGATTGACTACATCATAGATGCCCCCACTCTCCAAACACTGGCCCCTGATTGACTATGTCATAGATGCCCCCACGCTCCAAACACTGGCCCCTGATTGACTACGTCATAGATGCCCCCACGCTCCAAACACTGGCCCCCGATTGACTACATCATGGATGCCCCCACCCTCCAAACACTGGCCCCTGATTGACTACATCATGGATGCCCCCACCAGTTCAGACGTCTTTTGTCCTCGTCTTGTCGTGTCCTGTATATATATATATTTACAACTTTTTCACATACATTTTATTTTTATTTTCCATCAACTCATCTTCAAAACACTCTCCTGCAACCCGCCTCACCAATGTATATTTATAAAAAAGTATTATTTACCTCAGATCTGTAATCCTCCAAGAAGCTAGCCAGAAACTCCAAGAAGCTAGCCTGAAACTAGCCAGAAGCTAATCCAGAAGCTAGTTCAGAAGCTAGTTAGCTCCTTTACTGGCAAATCGTTAATATTCAGCTAACCACGGTTTGTGGTCATCAGCTATCCTTTAGCTCGAAAATCTATCGCCAGTTCTGTACGGCGCAGCGCGGCTCGGAACGGAACATACCGGACCAATTTTTCTCTCCATGTCCCTGGACATTCATACCCGGATCTCACAGCTAGCTAGCTGCTATCCGTGTGACCATCGGCCTTCGTCGATTCCGGAGCAAACATCAATTATTCCGGAGCTAGCAAGCTCCGTCAATCACTCCTGAGTTCCATCAATCACACCTGGGCTGCAGTCACCTATCCGGACCCGTTTTACTGCCTTCGCGGAGCCCCACCGGGCCTTCACAACTGGACTGCCGACGTTATCTACCCGAAGGAGTTATTCGGCCGGCTCCTCCGTCGCGACGTTACCTGAACGCCCATCTGCGGCCTGCTAACCGTTAGCTGTCTTACCGGCTGCTATCTGAATAGACAATCGGACAATTTTTTTTTATTATTATTTTTTTTAAATTATTTTTTAAATTATTATTATTATCTTTTCTTCTTGGGCCTCTATAACTATATCTATTGTTTTTATTTTTGTTGTTGTTGTGTGATTTGGATTAATCCCCTCTACCACACGGAACCCCACTAATCTACTGACGGAACGTAAGGGGTGGCTAACAGACCTCCATCCTATGCTAGCTTGCTACCGATGCCCTGGCTAGCTGTCTAAATCACCAACCAACCTCTCCACTCACCGGACCCTTTTGATCACTCGACTAAGCATGCCTATCCTTAATGTCAATATGTCTTGTCCATTTCTGTTCTGGTTAGTGTTTATTGGCTTATTTCACTGTAGAGCCTCTAGTCCTGCTCACTATACCTTATCCAACCTATTAGTTCCACCACCCACACATGCAATGACATCTCCTGGTTTCAACGATGTTTCTAGAGACAATATCTCTCTCTTCATCACTCAATACCTAGGTTTACCTCCACTGTATTCACATCCTACCATACATTTGTCTGTACATTATACCTTGATGCTATTTTATCGCCCCCAGAAACCTCCTTTTACTCTATGTTCCAGACGTTCTAGACGACCAATTCTCATAGCTTTTAGCCGTACCCTTATTCTACTCCTCCTATGTTCCTCTGGCGATGTAGAGGTGAATCCAGGCCCTGCAGTGCCTAGCTCCACTCCTATTCCCCAGGCGCTCTCTTTTGACGACTTCTGTAACCGTAATAGCCTTGGTTTCATGCATGTTAACATTAGAAGCCTCCTCCCTAAGTTTGTTCTATTCACTGCTTTAGCACACTCTGCCAACCCGGATGTTCTAGCTGTGTCTGAATCCTGGCTTAGGAAGACCACCAAAAATTCTGAAGTTTTAATTCCAAACTACAACATTTTCAGACAAGATAGAACTGCCAAAGGGGGCGGTGTTGCAATCTACTGCAAAGATAGCCTGCAGAGTTCTGTCCTACTATCCAGGTCTGTACCCAAACAATTTGAACTTCTACTTTTAAAAATCCACCTCTCTAAAAACAAGTCTCTCACCGTTGCCGCCTGCTATAGACCACCCTCTGCCCCCAGCTGTGCTCTGGACACCATATGTGAACTGATTGCCCCCCATCTATCTTCAGAGTTCGTGCTGCTAGGCGACCTAAACTGGAACATGCTTAACACCCCAGCCATCCTACAATCTAAACTTGATGCCCTCAATCTCACACAAATAATCAATGAACCTACCAGGTACCTCCCCAAAACCTTAAACACGGGCACCCTCATAGATATCATCCTAACCAACTTCCCCTCTAAATACACCTCTGCTGTCTTCAACCAAGATCTCAGCGATCACTGCCTCATTGCCTGCATCCGTAATGGGTCAGCGGTCAAACGACCTCCACTCATCACTGTAAAACGCTCCCTGAAACACTTCAGCGAGCAGGCCTTTCTAATCGACCTGGCCAGGGGGTATCCTGGGAGGATATTGATCTCATCCCGTCAGTAGAGGATGCCTGGATATTTTTTTTAAATGCGTTCCTAACCATCTTAAATAAACATGCCCCATTCAAGAAATTTAGAACCAGGAACAGATATAGCCCTTGGTTCTCCCCAGACCTGACTGCCCTTAACCAACACAAAAACATCCTATGGCGTTCTGCATTAGCATCGAACAGCCCCCGTGATATGCAGCTGTTCAGGGAAGCTAGAAATCATTATACACAGGCAGTTAGAAAAGCCAAGGCTAGCTTTTTCAAGCAGAAATTTGCTTCCTGCAACACTAACTCAAAAAAGTTCTGGGACACTGTAAAGTCCATGGAGAATAAGAACACCTCCTCCCAGCTGCCCACTGCACTGAAGATAGGAAACACTGTCACCACTGATAAATCCACCATAATTGAGAATTTCAATAAGCATTTTTCTACGGCTGGCCATGCTTTCCACCTGGCTACTCCTACCCCGGACAACAGCACTGCACCCCCAACAGCAACTCGCCCAAGCCTTCCCCATTTCTCCTTCTCCCAAATCCATTCAGCTGATGTTCTGAAAGAGCTGCAAAATCTGGACCCCTACAAATCAGCCGGGCTAGACAATCTGGACCCTTTCTTTCTAAAATTATCTGCCGAAATTGTTGCCACCCCTATTACTAGCCTGTTCAACCTCTCTTTCGTGTCGTCTGAGATTCCCAAAGATTGGAAAGCAGCTGCGGTCATCCCCCTCTTCAAAGGGGGGGACACTCTTGACCCAAACTGCTACAGACCTATATCTATCCTACCGTGCCTTTCTAAGGTCTTCGAAAGCCAAGTCAACAAACAGATTACCGACCATTTCGAATCTCACCATACCTTCTCTGCTATGCAATCTGGTTTCAGAGCTGGTCATGGGTGCACCTCAGCCACGCTCAAGGTCCTAAACGATATCTTAACCGCCATCGATAAGAAACATTACTGTGCAGCCGTATTCATTGATCTGGCCAAGGCTTTCGACTCTGTCAATCACCATATCCTCATCGGCAGACTCGACAGCCTTGGTTTCTCAAATGATTGCCTCGCCTGGTTCACCAACTACTTCTCTGATAGAGTTCAGTGTGTCAAGTCGGAGGGTCTGCTGTCCGGACCTCTGGCAGTCTCTATGGGGGTGCCACAGGGTTCAATTCTTGGACCGACTCTCTTCTCTGTATACATCAATGAGGTCGCTCTTGCTGCTGGTGAGTCCCTGATCCACCTCTACGCAGACGACACCATTCTGTATACTTCCGGCCCTTCTTTGGACACTGTGTTAACAACCCTCCAGGCAAGCTTCAATGCCATACAACTCTCCTTCCGTGGCCTCCAATTGCTCTTAAATACAAGTAAAACTAAATGCATGCTCTTCAACCGATCGCTACCTGCACCTACCCGCCTGTCCAACATCACTACTCTGGACGGCTCTGACTTAGAATACGTGGACAACTACAAATACTTAGGTGTCTGGTTAGACTGTAAACTCTCCTTCCAGACCCATATCAAACATCTCCAATCCAAAGTTAAATCTAGAATTGGCTTCCTATTTCGCAACAAAGCATCCTTCACTCATGCTGCCAAACATACCCTTGTAAAACTGACCATCCTACCAATCCTCGACTTTGGCGATGTCATTTACAAAATAGCCTCCAATACCCTACTCAACAAATTGGATGCAGTCTATCACAGTGCAATCCGTTTTATCACCAAAGCCCCATATACTACCCACCATTGCGACCTGTACGCTCTCGTTGGCTGGCCCTCGCTTCATACTCGTCGCCAAACCCACTGGCTCCATGTCATCTACAAGACCCTGCTAGGTAAAGTCCCCCCTTATCTCAGCTCGCTGGTCACCATAGCATCTCCCACCTGTAGCACACGCTCCAGCAGGTATATCTCTCTAGTCACCCCCAAGACCAATTCTTTCTTTGGCCGCCTCTCCTTCCAGTTCTCTGCTGCCAATGACTGGAACGAACTACAAAAATCTCTGAAACTGGAAACACTTATCTCCCTCACTAGCTTTAAGCACCAACTGTCAGAGCAGCTCACAGATTACTGCACCTGTACATAGCCCACCTATAATTTAGCCCAAACAACTACCTCTTTCCCAACTGTATTTAATTTTTTATTTATTTATTTATTTTGCTCCTTTGCACCCCATTATTTTTTTATTTCTACTTTGCACATTCTTCCATTGCAAAACTACCATTCCAGTATTTTACTTGCTATATTGTATTTACTTTGCCATCATGGCCTTTTTTTGCCTTTACCTCCCTTCTCACCTCATTTGCTCACATTGTATATAGACTTGTTTATACTGCATTATTGACTGTATGTTTGTTTTTACTCCATGTGTAACTCTGTGTCGTTTTATCTGTCGAACTGCTTTGCTTTATCTTGGCCAGGTCGCAATTGTAAATGAGAACTTGTTCTCAACTTGCCTACCTGGTTAAATAAAGGTAAAATAAATAAATAAAAAACATCATGGATGCCCCCACTCTCCAAACACTGGCCCCTGATTGACTACATCATGGATGCCCCCACCCTCCAAACACTGGCCCCTGATTAACTACATCATGGATGCCCCCACCCTCCAAACACTGGCCCCTGATTGACTACATCATGGATGCCCCCACCCTCCAAACACTGGCCCCTGATTGACTACATCATGGATGCCCCCACCCTCCAAACACTGGCCCCTGATTGACTACATCATGGATGCCCCCACCCTCCAAACACTGGCCCCTGATTGACTACATCATGGATGCCCCCACGCTCCAAACACTGACCCCTGATTGACTACATCATGGATGCCCCCACCCTCCAAACACTGGCCCCTGATTGACTACATCATGGATGCCCCCACCCTCCAAACACTGGCCCCTGATTGACTACATCATGGATGCCCCCACCCTCCAAACACTGGCCCCTGATTGACTACATCATGGATGCCCCCACCCTCCAAACACTGGCCCCTGATTGACTACATCATGGATGCCCCCACGCTCCAAACACTGGCCCCTGATTGACTACATCATGGATGCCCCCACCCTCCAAACACTGGCCCCTGATTGACTACATCATGGATGCCCCCACCCTCCAAACACTGGCCCCTGATTGACTACATCATGGATGCCCCCACTCTCCAAACACTGGCCCCTGATTGACTACATCATGGATGCCCCCACCCTCCAAACACTGGCCCCTGATTAACTACATCATGGATGCCCCCACCCTCCAAACACTGGCCCCTGATTGACTACATCATGGATGCCCCCACCCTCCAAACACTGGCCCCTGATTGACTACATCATGGATGCCCCCACCCTCCAAACACTGGCCCCTGATTGACTACATCATGGATGCCCCCACCCTCCAAACACTGGCCCCTGATTGACTACATCATGGATGCCCCCACCCTCCAAACACTGGCCCCTGATTGACTACATCATGGATGCCCCCACGCTCCAAACACTGGCCCCTGATTAACTACATCATGGATGCCCCCACCCTCCAAACACTGGCCCCTGATTGACTACATCATGGATGCCCCCACGCTCCAAACACTGGCCCCTGATTGACTACATCATGGATGCCCCCACCCTCCAAACACTGGCCCCTGATTGACTACATCATGGATGCCCCCACCCTCCAAACACTGGCCCCTGATTGACTACATCATGGATGCCCCCACTCTCCAAACACTGGCCCCTGATTGACTACATCATGGATGCCCCCACCCTCCAAACACTGGCCCCTGATTAACTACATCATGGATGCCCCCACCCTCCAAACACTGGCCCCTGATTGACTACATCATGGATGCCCCCACCCTCCAAACACTGGCCCCTGATTGACTACATCATGGATGCCCCCACCCTCCAAACACTGGCCCCTGATTGACTACATCATGGATGCCCCCACCCTCCAAACACTGGCCCCTGATTGACTACATCATGGATGCCCCCACGCTCCAAACACTGGCCCCTGATTGACTACATCATGGATGCCCCCACCCTCCAAACACTGGCCCCTGATTGACTACATCATGGATGCCCCCACCCTCCAAACACTGGCCCCTGATTGACTACATCATGGATGCCCCCACCCTCCAAACACTGGCCCCTGATTGACTACATCATGGATGCCCCCACCCTCCAAACACTGGCCCCTGATTGACTACATCATGGATGCCCCCACGCTCCAAACACTGGCCCCTGATTGACTACATCATGGATGCCCCCACCCTCCAAACACTGGCCCCTGATTGACTACATCATGGATGCCCCCACCCTCCAAACACTGGCCCCTGATTGACTACATCATGGATGCCCCCACTCTCCAAACACTGGCCCCTGATTGACTACATCATGGATGCCCCCACGCTCCAAACACTGGCCCCTGATTGACTACATCATGGATGCCCCCACCCTCCAAACACTGGCCCCTGATTGACTACATCATGGATGCCCCCACGCTCCAAACACTGGCCCCTGACTGACTACGTCATAGATGCCCCCACGCTCCAAACACTGGCCCCTGATTGACTATGTCATAGATGCCCCCACGCTCCAAACACTGGCCCCTGATTGACTACGTCATAGATGCCCCCACTCTCCAAACACTGGCCCCTGATTGACTACATCATAGATGCCCCCACTCTCCAAACACTGGCCCCTGATTGACTATGTCATAGATGCCCCCACGCTCCAAACACTGGCCCCTGATTGACTACATCATGGATGCCCCCACTCTCCAAGCACTGGCCCTTGATTGACTACGTCATAGATGCCCCCACGCTCCAAACACTGGCCCCTGATTGACTACATCATGGATGCCCCCACGCTCCAAACACTGGCCCCTGATTGACTACATCATGGATGCCCCCACGCTCTAAACACTGGCCCCTGATTGACTACATCATGGATGCCCCCACGCTCTAAACACTGGCCCCTGATTGACTACATCATGGATGCCCTCACGCTCTAAACACTGGCCCCTGATTGACTACATCATGGATGCCCCCACGCTCTAAACACTGGCCCCTGATTGACTACGTCACAGTGAGACGTTCTGACACTAATGACGTCCTGCTGACACGTGACATGAGGGGTACTGAATGCTGGAGAGATCACGGTGTGGTACTGGCTAAACTCCAGGTGAGAATATGTCCCAACGCCAGCAGAAGTCCAGTAAGATGTGTCTGCACCATATCAGGCTTGAGAAAGCTGCAGTAAGGGAAGAGTTTTGTAGCTCTCTCACTGAAAGGCTGCGGGAGACTGAGCCTCTTCTGAACACAGAGGACCCCATGGACCAGAAGTGGGCCTCTATTATCTCAGTGCTAAATCAGGCAGTGACCCACCAAAACCAGATCCTGATGAGGTGGGCTGACCCACCAAAACCAGATCCTGATGAGGTGGGCTGACCCACCAAAACCAGATCCTGATGAGGTGGGCTGACCCACCAAAACCAGATCCTGATGAGGTGGTCTGACCCACCAAAACCAGATCCTGATGAGGTGGGCTGACCCACCAAAACCAGATCCTGATGAGGTGGGCTGACCCACCAAAACCAGATCCTGATGAGGTGGGCTGACCCACCAAAACCAGATCCTGATGAGGTGGGCTGACCCACCAAAACCAGATCCTGATGAGGTGGGCTGACCCACCAAAACCAGATCCTGATGAGGTGGGCTGACCCACCAAAACCAGATCCTGATGAGGTGGGCTGACCCACCAAAACCAGATCCTGATGAGGTGGGCTGACCACCAAAACCAGATCCTGATGAGGTGGGCTGGCCCACCAAAACCAGATCCTGATGAGGTGGGCTGGCCCACCAAAACCAGATCCTGATGAGGTGGGCTGGCCCACCAAAACCAGATCCTGATGAGGTGGGCTGACCCACCAAAACCAGATCCTGATGAGGTGGGCTGACCCACAAAAACCAGATCCTGATGAGGTGGGCTGGCCCACAAAAAAACAGATCCCGATGAGGTGGGCTGACCCACCAAAACCAGATCCTGATGAGGTGGGCTGACCCACCAAAACCAGATGAGGTGGGCTGGCCCACCAAAATCAGATCCTGATGAGGTGGGCTGACCCACCAAAATCAGATCCTGATGAGGTGGGCTGACCCACCAAAACCAGATCCTGATGAGGTGAGCTGACCCACCAAAATCTGATGAGGTGGGCTGACCACCAACACCAGATCCTGATGAACTGGGCTGACCCACCAAAACCAGATCCTGATGAGGTGGGCTGGCCCACCAAAACCAGATCCTGATGAGGTGGGCTGACCCACCAAAACCAGATCCTGATGAGGTGGGCTGACCCACCAAAACCAGATCCTGATGCTTGATCAGCTGCCTTCGGGAAACTCAAGACACAGGGTCTTCCAAAACAGGGATCCCCCTCCAAAACAGATCCTGTTTGGCCAGCTACATCTTGGCCGACGGTCTGTAGGGGGGCAAGCTACATCTTGGCCGACGGTCTGCAGGGGGGGCCAGCTGCATCTTGGCCGACGGTCTGCAGGGGGGGCCAGCTACATCTTGGCCAGCGGTCTGTAGGGGGGGCCAGCTACATCTTGGCCAGCGGTCTGCAGGGGGGGCCAGCTACATCTTGGCCAGCGGTCTGCAGGGGGGGCCAGCTACATCTTGGCCAGCGGTCTGCATGGGGGGCCAGCTACATCTTGGCCAGCGGTCTGTAGGGGGGGGACAGCTACATCTTGGCCAGCGGTCTGTAGGGGGGGCCAGCTACATCTTGGCCAGCGGTCTGCAGGGGGGGCCAGCTACATCTTGGCCAGCGGTCTGTAGGGGGGGGACAGCTACATCTTGGCCAGCGGTCTGTAGGGGGGGCCAGCTACATCTTGGCCAGCGGTCTGCAGGGGGGGCCAGCTACATCTTGGCCAGTGGTCTGTAGGGGGGGGGGCAGATGAAGCTCTACAAGTACAAGCTAAAAACGTTGCTGAAGAAGTGCAACATCAAACCCACAGACCTGGAGGATTCTGCTGCCTGGCGGTAGCTCTGCCAGAGCGGTGTACAGAGGTGGGGGGAGGAGAGGAGCACACAGACAGCTAAAACAGCTCAGGAGACATACGACCATGCCTGCCCCCACCAACACAGACTGTACATACCCCACCTGAAATAAAGTTTGTGGATCTTGGATTGGACTCTACAGTTACCAAATAATTCACAGTTAACTCAGAAGTAGAAGTCATCATCGGATACAATGGACTACCATAAGCAACAGGTGTGTGTGTGTAAGTGTAACAGGTGTCTTACTGGCTGCTGTCGTTTGGTTCGTCTCCATCGGAGGAAGATGATGGCGAGTGGGAGGGGCCAGAGGGAGCGGACGTGTGGTGATTCGTTAATCTACTTCCTCCCTGGTCATATGGAGCCGACCAATCCATGTAGCCCATTGTCCCAGACAGCGAATCGTTGCAGTCCGGCAGGGGGGGCAGGTTCTGGAACAGAGAGGCGTGGCCTGGTCCACACAGAGCATTCCGATAGGGTGGTTTTACCCCCTGGGGAGGAAGCACACAGGCTGTGTCTCAATATGCATACTATCGTACTCCACACTCATGCTCCAAGTACATTCGCCCACCACGTTCTCTTCAGTACGTTCTTGTGAGGACGATAGTGTGGAGAACACATAAAACATGATATTAGAGCAGCACTCCCCCTACTGTATTACCTCACGTTGAGCAGCACTCCCCCTATTGTATTACCTCATGCTGAGCAGCACTCCCCTCTACTGTATTACCTCATGCTGAGCAGCACTCCCCCTATTGTATTACCTCATGCTGAGCAGCACTCCCCTCTACTGTATTACCTCACGTTGAGCAGCACTCCCCCTACTGTATTACCTCATGCTGAGCAGTACCCCCCCTACTGTATTACCTCGGCACTCCCCCTACTGTATTACCTCAGCACTCCCCCTACTGTATTACCTCACGCTGAGCAGCACTCACCCTACTGCATTACCTCATGCTGAGCAGCACTCCCCCTACTGTATTACCTCATGCTGAGCAGCACCCCCCCTACTGTATTACCTCAGCACTCCCCTCTACTGTATTACCTCACGCTGAGCAGCACTCCCCCTACTGTATTACCTCACGCTGAGCAGCACTCCCCTCTACTGTTTTACGTCACGCTGAGCAGCACTCCCCCTACTGTATTACCTCACGCTGAGCAGCACTCCCCCTACTGTATTACCTCATGCTGAGCAGCACTCCACCTACTGTATTACCTCACGCTGAGAACCGCTCCCCCTACGGTATTACCTCAGCACTCCCCCTACTGTATTACCTCATGCGGAGCAGCACTCCCCTCTACTGTATTATCTCAGCACTCCCCTCTACTGTATTACCTCAGCACTCCCCCCTACTGCATTACCGCACGCTGAGCAGCACTCCCCCTACTGTATTACCTCACGCTGAGCAGCACTCCCCCTACTGTATTACCTCACGCTGAGCAGCACTCCCCTCTACTGTATTACCTCATGCTGAGCAGCACTCCCCTCTACTGTATTACCTCACGCCTCACGCTGAGCAGTACTCCCCCTACTGTATTACCTCATGCTGAGCAGCACTCCCCCTACTGTATTACCTCATGCTGAGCAGCACTCCCCTCTACTGTATTACCTCACGCCTCACGCTGAGCAGTACTCCCCTCTACTGTATTACCTCACGCCTCACGCTGAGCAGTACTCCCCTCTACTGTATTACCTCACGCCTCACGCTGAGCAGCACTCCCCCCACTCTATTACCTCACGCTGAGCAGCACTCCCCCTACTGTATTACCTCACGCTGAGCAGCCCTCCCCCTACTGTATTATCTCACGCTGAGCAGTACTCCCCTCTACTGTATTACCTCACGCTGAGCAGCACTCCCCCTACTGTATTACCTCACGCTGAGCAGCACTCCCCCTACTGTATTACCTCACGCTGAGCAGCACTCCCCCTACTGTATTACCTCACACTGAGCAGCACTCCCCCTACTGTATTACCTCATGCGGAGCAGCACTCCCCTCTACTGTATTATCTCAGCACTCCCCTCTACTGTATTACCTCAGCACTCCCCCCTACTGCATTACCGCACGCTGAGCAGCACTCCCCCTACTGTATTACCTCACGCTGAGCAGCACTCCCCCTACTGTATTACCTCACGCTGAGCAGCACTCCCCTCTACTGTATTACCTCATGCTGAGCAGCACTCCCCTCTACTGTATTACCTCACGCCTCACGCTGAGCAGTACTCCCCCTACTGTATTACCTCATGCTGAGCAGCACTCCCCCTACTGTATTACCTCATGCTGAGCAGCACTCCCCTCTACTGTATTACCTCACGCCTCACGCTGAGCAGTACTCCCCTCTACTGTATTACCTCACGCCTCACGCTGAGCAGTACTCCCCTCTACTGTATTACCTCACGCCTCACGCTGAGCAGCACTCCCCCCACTCTATTACCTCACGCTGAGCAGCACTCCCCCTACTGTATTACCTCACGCTGAGCAGCCCTCCCCCTACTGTATTATCTCACGCTGAGCAGTACTCCCCTCTACTGTATTACCTCACGCCTCACGCTGAGCGGTACTCCCCTCTACTGTATTACCTCACGCTGAGCAGCACTCCCCCTACTGTATTACCTCACGCTGAGCAGCACTCCCCCTACTGTATTACCTCACGCTGAGCAGCACTCCCCCTACTGTATTACCTCACACTGAGCAGCACTCCCCCTACTGTATTACCTCACGCTGAGCAGCACTCCCCCTACTGTATTACCTCATGCTGAGCAGCACTCCCCCTACTGTATTACCTCATGCTGAGCAGCACTCCCCCTACTGTATTACCTCACACTGAGCAGCACTCCCCCTACTGTATTATCTCACGCTGAGCAGCACTCCCCCTACTGTATTATCTCACGCTGCACCTCCCCATTCACTGACCCTTCTTGCAGCCAGGACAATGCAAACAATAGACAAAACAAGAAATCTAACATTTTACTTCATAATTATCAGCTAGATATATGAACCGTAATCGTAAGCCAGCTAGCTAGTTAAACAGGAAAAAAATTATCTACAACTAATGTAACGCAAGCTACAGTAGATTCTTCATGGCCATCGGGCTCGCTAACAGTAGTAGCTAGCCAGTTAGCTCATGATTTACCTTGGGCTTATGACCTACACACACTACAGTGGGTATTGTAGGCAGGTAACCATGCCAAAATTAACACAGAATGTATTTATTAACGTATCAAGATCAAATAGTGAAGTGAGATGTGAACAGGCAACATTTCATTCCCATGTTGGAGTGCATTTTCTCTCACTTCAGCTCAAATAATGGCCACCGTTGATTTCAAGAATATTAGCATAACTTTTTAAATGGTTCCGTCATATTTCTTTGCGTTCTTTCTGTTGAAGTTTGCATCAATGCATGCTTAAAAATATGTACAAACAAGAGCACGTATTCGAAAAGTGCCCTCCGTCTCGCATACTTTGATTTGGACTTTTACTCCAACCCTCCCGTGTTCCGATTCGCCAAGTATGCATTTTGAAAAACACCCACAGAGAGAGAGTGCGACCGCGCGAGCGAGCGAGAGACCCGTTTCAGGAAACTAGTCATATTTTGCACATCACACAGGACAGGCAATTTTTTTTGTTGCCAGAAATGCCTTCTAGAACATGTGAACTTTCTGCCTTAAAGTTCTATTCAAACTGTAAATAAGAAATACAATTGTTAAATTACGAGCCTAGTTGGTTTAGCCACAGAAAAAGACAGGAACTTTGGCTGAGCTAATGGATGGGCTGGACATGCTGGGAGAAGTGTTTGGATTGGTCTGCCATGTCGCATGCTTCAGTTGATAACGTGAGCTGCTCAGTATGTGTTGATAGTCCTTTCTACCACAGCGTTTTGGAACGATATAACGTTAGCCATCGAGAACTGAAAAAGTTGCCACTTTTCTCAACAACATTGATGCCCTGAAATTAACAGGTGCTGTTGACAAATCAGTCCGAGTTTCAAGTTCCTTGGTGTCCACATCAACAAACTATCATCGTCCAAACACACCAAGACAGTCGTGAAAAGGGCATGACCACAACTATTCCCCCTCCTGACAATGGAAAGATTTGGCATGGTTCCCCAGATCCTCAACAAGTTCTTCAGCTGCAACATGGAGAGCATTTGTTGTATCACCGCCTGGTAAGACAACTGCTTGGCCTCCGACCACAAGGCACTAGAGGGTAGTGTGTATGGCCCAGTACCTCACTGGGGTCAAGCTTCCTGCCATCCAGGACCTATATACCAGGCAGTGTCAGAAGAAGGCCCAAAAAAATGTGTTTTTCTAGGACCCAAGCTTATGAAAACATGCAACTATACATAAATATGCTACATTACAATATTATTTGTTTTAGGCTGACATAAGGGCAATGTAATACCCATATACTGTATATAGCAATTCATGTTTATTTTTCCCCATTAAACACACTGACATATCTGTTTAGGTTCGAATTGTTGCTGTTAAAATACCACAAATAAATTTCATTCTGAGTTAGAAAAAGACGTATTCATCACGTCACACAGATGTATAACAGAACACACACAGTCCTAATGAAGTGTGTGGCTGGTTGAACTTTTCAACAAGCAGGTCTATTCTGGGCTCAGTTTGAGACCGTGCAACCCTGAGGTCATTGAGGGTCATTGGTCATTGGTATTGAGTCTGTTTCTGTACTTGTTTTTTTTAAGTATTCCAGAGTTGAGAACCCTGACTCACATGTGGTGCCAAACTGGATCAGAACATCTACTACTTTCTCAGTCAGGCAGGAGACCGCTTCCTGCTGTAGATGAACAACCCAGAACTGTGAGAGTGTTTGCCTCAAAAAACATCTTATTTCAATTAGTTTATTCCAGTACAGAATAAAACGACTTGTATTTTAACAGTTCCAAAAGACTTGTTTTCAACAAACATTTATACAGTAAAATGCACAATACTGATTGTACATCTTCATATGTACTGTTAATTAGCTAGCTACAGCTAACAATAGCTAGCTAGCTGTTAGCTGTGTTCAAGGGGATTGTTTGAAAGAGAAACACTACTAGGAGAGATAGTACTCCCTTATTTCTGCTGATCATCACCTGTTATTAAGTTACAACAATGCCTTGATAGCTGTCTAACTTGTCCACTGTCAAAGCCCTGTTTCCTGAAGCCCTGTTTCCTGAAGCCCTGTTTCCTGAAGCCCTGTTTCCTGAAGCCCTGTTTCCTGAAGCCCTGTTTCCTGAAGCCCTGTTTCCTGAAGCCCTGTTTCCTGAAGCCCTGTTTCCTGAAGCCCTGTTTCCTGAAGCCCTGTTTCCTGAAGCCCTGTTTCCTGAAGCCCTGTTTCCTGAAGCCCTGTTTCCTGAAGCCCTGTTTCCTGAAGCGTTCTGCCCTGTCCTCAAAGAACTCCCTGGGTTTAGCAGCATGCTGTTGATGTTTGGTCAGGGTATGTTTTAATTTGTTCTTTTTGAGAGATGTTACGCCCTGGTGTGGCTACACTAGTTCATTTAGCAGTGTTTGGTGCTACAGGGCATAGAACTGACAGACAACCAAGAGCTCAAACCAAGTTTATTCACCCAAAGAGTCATACAGCTGAACAAAGACATGTTCCCACCAGCACAAGTATACAGTTGAAGTCAGAAGTTTACATACACTTAGACTAGAGTCATTAAAACTCATTTTTCAACCACTCCACAAATGTCTTGTTAACAAACTATAGTTTTGGCAAGTCGGTTAAGACATCTACTTTGTTCATGACAAGTCATTTTTCCAACAATTGTTTACAGACAGATTATTTCCCTTACAATTCATTGAATCACAATTCCAGTGGGTCAGAAGTTTACATACACTAAGTTGACTGTACCTTTAAACAGCTTGGAAAATTGCAGAAAATGATGTCATGGCTGTAGAAGCTTCTGATCGGCAAATTTACATAATTTGAGTCAATTAGAGGTGTACCTGTGGATGTATTCCCAAGGCCTACCTTCAAACTCAGTGCCTCTTTGCTTGACATTATGGGACAATCAAAAGAAATCAGCCAAGACCTCAGAAAAAAAAATAGCAGACCTCCACCAGTCTGGTTCATCCTTGGGAGCAATTTCCAAATGCCTGAAGGTATGACGTTCATCTGTACAAACAATAGTACACAAGTATAAACACCATGGGACCACGCAGCTGTCATACCATTCAGGAAGGACACCGTTCTGTCTCCTAGATATGAATGTACTTTGGTGCGAAAAGTGCAAATCAATCCCAGAACAGCAGCAAAGGACCTTGTGAAGATGCTGGAGGAAACCGGTACAAAAGTATCTATATCCACAGTAAAAACGAGTCCTATATCAACATAACCTGAAAGGCCGCTCAGCAAGGAAGAAGTCACTGCTCCAAAACCGCCATAAAAAAGCCAGACTACCGTTGCAACTGCACATGGGGACAAAAATTTTACTTTTTGGAGAAATGTCCTCTGGTCTGATGAAACAAAAATAGAACTGTTTGGCCATAATGACCATCAATATGTTTGGAGGAAAAAGGGGGAGGCTTGCAAGCTGAAGAACTCCATCCCAACCGTGAAGCACGGGGGTGGCAGCATCATGTTGTGGGGGTGCTTTGTTGCAGGAGGGAACTGGTGCACTTCACAAAATAGATGGCAAAACACTGGTTTATTTAAGGTCCCACAGTTTACCGTGCAGAAACCATACCATGAAGTCCAAGGTAATGGCCATAGATCTAGACAGAATTGTGATGAGGCGTATCTACACTACATGACCAAAAATGTGGGGAAACCTGCCCATCGAACATCTCATGGGCATTAACATGGAGTTGGTTGCCCCTTAGCTGTTCTAAACAGCATCCACTCTTCTGGGAAGAAGATGTTGGAACATTGCTGTGGGGACTTGCTTCCATTCAGCCACAAGCATTAGTGAGATCGGCACTGACGTTGGGAAATTAGGCCTGGCTCGCAGGTCGCGTTCCGATTCGATGGGGGTTAAGTTCAGGACTCTGCGCAGGCCAGTCAAGTTCTTCCACAATGATTGACAAACCTTTTCTGTATGGACCTCGCTTTGTGCACGGGTGCATTGTCATGCTGAAACAGGAAAAGGCCTTCCCCCAAACTGTTGCCACAAAGTTGGAAGCACAGAATTGTATGCGTTAAGATTTCAAATCAAATACCCTTCACTGGAACTAAGGGGCCCAAACCATGATAAACAGCCCCAGACCATTACTCATCCTCCAAACTTTAGTTGGCATTATGCATTGGGGCAGGTAGAGTTCTCCTGGCATCCGCCAAACCCAGATTCGTCCGTCCGACTGCCAGATAGCGATGCGTGATTATTACTCCAGAGAACACGTTTCCACTGCTTCCAATGGCGGTGAGCTTTACGCCACTCCAGCCAACACTTGGAATTGCGCCTGGTGATCATTGGCTTGTATGCAGCTGCTCTGCCATGGAAAACCATTTCATGAAGCTCCCGAAGAACAGTTAGTGCTGCTTTGCAGTTTGGAACTCAATGAGTGTTGTAACCGAGGACCAACAATCTTTACGTGCTACGCAGTCCCGTTCTGTGAGCTAGTGTGGCCTACCATTTCACGGCTGAGTCGTTGTTGCTCTTACCCAGACTGCCTAGAGCTGGCTGTCGGACCAAACGGGCAAGGACCTTGGTCAGGGAGATGACCAAGAACCCAATTACCACTCTGACAGAGTTCCTTGGCTGAGATGGAAAAAAAACCTGTCTGAAGGACAACAGTCTCTGGGATTTAAGTGGAGAGTGGCCAGACAGAAGCCTGTCTATCCTGAGAAAAAGGTACATGACAGCCTGCCATGTGAAGGCATGTGAAAGAATTAAAGCATAAGGCAAAAGATTGTGGTCTGATAAGACAAAAATAAAATGTAAAAAATAACTTCGGCCTCAATGCAAATTTCTGGAGGAAACCAGGCACAGCTCATCACCCGTCTAACATCATCCCTGCCGTGAAGCATGGTGGTGGCAGCATCATCATGCTATGGGGGATGCTTTTCAGCATCAGGGACTTGGAGACTGGTAAAGATAGAAGGAGAAATTAACGGAGCCAAATACAGGCAAATCCTTGATGACAACCTGCTTCAGCGTGCAAATGACCTTAGACTGGGGCGAAGATATATGTTCCAACAATGATCCCAAAGCATACAGCCAAAGCAATACTGGAACAGCTTCAGAACAATGTTAAATATAGCTCCTATAAAGCCCTTGAATGGCCTAGCCAAAGCCCAGACTTGAATCCCATTGAAAATCTGTGGAAAGACTTGAAGATTGCTGTTCACCGCCACTCCCCATATAACTTAACAGAGCTTGAGAAAATCCGCAAATCCAGATGTACAAAGCTGATAGACATACCCAACAAGACTCAAAGCTGATAGACATACCCAACAAGAATCAAAGCTGGAATCACTACCAAAAGGTGCTTCTACAAAGTATTGACTCAGGGGTGTGAATACTTATGTAAATTAGATATCTGTATTTTGTTTTCAATAAATGAACAAACATTTCTATAAACTTGTTTTTACTTTGTCATTATGGGGTATTGTGTGTAGATCGGTGAGAATTTGTGAATGAATGTTTAACTCCGGTTGTAACAACTAAATGAGGAATAAATAAAGGTGTATCAATACTTTCTGAAGGGACATCAGAGACTCCTACCTGGTGCTTTCCAGGTTGCATTGCCCCCATGTGGCCAGGAGGACTGCCAAAAGGAGCGGGACCAAACCCTGGCACCACACAGAAAGACAAATGGACACATCCAGTTAACTTAAGCAAGCCTAACACTTTCAGAGGAAAAGCACTTGTTTTCAGACTACAGTAGATATGACTGGCAGGTGCCTTAGCCCAGTGCTTCTCAGTCCTCTACTCAAGAACCCTCAGACGTCTCAATGTTGTTGGGACCAGCTCACCTGATTCAACTAGTCAGGGGCTGGAAGATTAGTTGACAAGTTCAATCAGGTGTGCCATCTCTGGAATAGACCAAATACATGGAACTGCTGGAGGTCCCTGAGGAGAGGTTTGAGTATGATGGCTTCAGCCAATGGCAGAGTTACTCACAAAGGTAGGGGGAGGGTCCCATGGAGAGTGGGCGTGGTTTAGAGGCAGATGAGAAATACTCCACAGCCTTCTTAAAACGCTCCAACTTATCCTCCATACGAGACTAGAGAGAATGTGAAAGAGGGGTGACAGAAAGCCAGTGGTACTGATATTTGGCAGTCTTGACTTAAGGTACATGGCCTATAGATTGCAAGTCTGCATAGGACAAAGGCTAAGCAGCTAGCAGGATACTGCTCTGTCTCAGCTGGTATGGTCAGTCTAGCTGTATGGAGAAGGTACTACTCTGTTTCAGCTGGTATGGTCAGTTTAGCTGTATGGAGAAGAAGGTACTGCTCTGTTTCAGCTGTTATGGTCAGTCTAGCTGTATGGAGGAGAAGGTACTGCTCTGTTTCAGCTGGTATGGTCAGTCTAGCTGAATGGAGAAGGTGCTTTCTGTATCCTATCTAGACAGTTTTGAAATCAGACGGGTAGACAGGGTGGAGTGGGGATTGAACCCCGGTCTCCGGTGGGGAGATGAGTACATGTGTCTAGAGCAAGGACATTAGCACTAGGACCACAGGTTCTACACATTTTAATCTTTCTGGACAGTAATGTGATTTCTTGATCCAAACAAAGTATTTAAATGTGTACCTGGGATTGGTTGAAGACGTCCCTGGCAACAGCGTCGAGGTTCCCCAGGTCTTTAATGGAGGAGACGTACTCAGACACCGCCTTGATAACCACCTCACAGGGAGGCAGCACCAACTGGTGGGCACGCACCTAGAGGGTTAGAGGTCAGGGGTTAAAGGTCAGACTCCAGTGGAAGGGTTAAAGGTCGGAGGTTATACCTTGAGTGAGGCCAGGGGGTGTTCTGGTCCTAAAAGGCTCCAGTGGAAGGCAGCCAGGTCCTCATCAGGGAGAATATGGTTCCCTACGGGGGGGAGAAAGAGACCGGTAGTAAATAAAGTGTAAAAGGCGTGTTTGGTTGCGTCTCAGGGATTGCACAGTTAATCGATTAAAGATGAACAGACATTTTCCGGAAAGTTACGGTGATCTGCATCAATGAAGGATGGCGCCGAGTTGAAGGATGGAGTTTTTCTGCCTAAAATCTCATTTAATAAGTTACTCAAGAGCTTTTTACAATCATTCTTTAAATTGATATTTGTTCCATAGTATAGTTTTCTTTTTGTTAACTTCTTGGTGACAGGGGGACAGTATTGAGTAGCTTGGATGAACAAGGTGCCCATAGTAAACTACCTGCTACTCCGTCCCAGATGCTAATATATGCATATTAGTAGTATTGGATAGAAAACACTCTGAAGTTTCTAAAACTGTTTGAATGATGTCTGAGTATAACAGAACTCATATGGCAGGTAGAAACCTGAGAAAAATCCAACCAGGAAGTGGGAAATCTGAAGTTTGTAGTTCCATTGAAGTGATTGCCTATCCAATACGCTGTGTCTATGGGGCCAGATTGCACTTCCCAAGGCTTCCAGCAGATGTCAACAGTCTTTAGGAAGTTGTTTGAGGCTTCTATTGTGGAAGGTGGTCAAATAAGAGCTGTTTCAACAAGTGGACTAGGCTGAGGCCAATCATCAGTTGTTTACTGCACAGTCACGCGGGCTCACTGTGCCTTCTTTTTCCTCTGTAGTGAATACGCTATTGTCCGGTTGGAATATTATTGAAGACTTATTATAAAAAGACCCTAAGGTTTGATTGTAAACATCGTTTGACATGTTTCTACAAACTGTAAAGGAACTCTTGACTTTGTCTGGATTTTGTGCCTTTAGAATAGTGAACTAAACGCAAACAAAATGGAGGTATTTGGACAAATATGGACGTAATCGAACATTTCTTGTGGAAGTGGGAGTCCTGGGAGTGCATTCTGATGAAGATCAGCAAAGGTAAGTGAAGATTTATAATGCTATTTATGACTTTTGTTGACTATACCATTTGGCGGGTAAGTGTATGGCTTGCTTTTGTGGCTGAACGCTGTTCTCTGATTATTGAATAATGTGCTTTTGGCGTAAAGCTTTTTTGAAATCAGACACAGCGGTTGCATTAAGAACAACTTTATCTTTAATTTTATGTAAAACATGTATCTTTCATCAAAGTTTATGATGAGTATTTCTGTTATTTGATGTGGCTCTCTGCAATTTCTCCGGATGTTTTGGAGGCATTTCTGAACATGGCACCAATGTAAACTGAGGTTTTTGGATATAAATATGAACTTGATCGAACAAAACATACATGTATTGTGTAACATTGAGTCCTGGGAGTGTCATCTGATGAAGGTCATCAAAGGTTAGTGATTCATTTAATCTATATTTCTGCTTTTTGTGACACCTCTCTTTGGTTGGAAAATGGCTGAATGCTTTCTGTGACTAGTTGCTGACCTAACATAATGATATGTTGGCTTTAGCCGTAAAGCCTTTTTGAAATCGGACACTGTGGTTGGATTAACGAGAAGTGTATCTTTAAAATGGTGTAAAATACTTGTATGATTGAGGAATTTTAATTATGAGATTTCTGTTTTGAATTTGGCACCCTGCACTTTTACTGGCTTTTGGCGAGGTGGGACGCTAGCGTCCCGAACGATCCCAGAGAGGTTAAGTCAAGTCATTTGTCAATGTATTGTATCTTTGCCAATCTGCTGTGTTGCCAGACTTATTTGTCATTCCCTTAAACTGGCTGAAAGAGATGAGGCTATCAATTAATCATCTATCCATGGGGATTTGACAGTTAAGTCAGTTTCTTTATGGGAGAATGCCTAACCGGAATATAAACAGCAACACCCCCATTGGCATTCCTGTACCTTCTGTAGATGTTACAACCATAAATAGCCATATGTTTGAAAGGAATTGTCTGCTTTCTGTTGCTAGCAAATTAACAATTTCATGTTGTTTCTTTGACTGAATAGTTGTTTTTCTAGCTAACTGTTTCTAGCTCAGCTAGCCTCTCGTAGTCCCTCACTGCAAACCATTGAATACTGTTTCATGCATATTGTACACCAGTGGTTCCCAAACTTGTTATAGTCCCGTACCCCTTCAAACAGTCAACCTCCAGCTACGTACCCCCTCTAGCACCAGGGTCAACGAACTCTCAAATATTGCTTTTTGCCATCATTGTAAGCCTGCCACACACACACTATACCACCAGGTAGAAAGGAAGGAGAGAGCAGGGACCGTTAGAGGCGGCTGGGAAAAATCTATTGAACATGTCAATACTTTACTTTTTAAAGGAATTAAATCATTTTGTTTTTTTACATTTTTAAAATGTGAATCACATTTTTATTTACCCCAGTTTGGGAATACCTGTTGTACACAATCAGCTTGCGAAAGTGTATTGTGGGCATTACCATGCAGTTGACTTCCTAACCTTTTTTTGCTGTTAGCTAGTTTGCTTGCTAATGTCAGCTAACACTATGGATGTGACAAATTGACAATTTTGCTTAATGTTTAAAAACGGCCATTGTTTATCGGTTTTCTGTTAAAACTAAGAAGAAGAAAAAAATCACATCAATTTACAATGTAGAATGTTGAATATTGGCTACGACCGGGTAATTCAGTTATTCTACCACAACCCTTTACAAAACGCAGCTACAGAAACATGTCGATAGCGACAATTGTTAACTTTGACATAAAAAAAATATATATATATATATAATAATTTAGCGCTGCATCAGGTCTGTACCTTTTCAGACAGAATTCTGCTCTTGCGTAAAATGTTCTATATTGTTTCCCTGACAATAAACATCGCTGATTGATGTGCTGCTGTGGTGTTTTATGGTAGAGTAGCTAGATTTTATTTCTACTAAGTCACAGTATTTAACAAACTTTAAAGTTCTATTTTGGGAGATATTATTTGATTGACAGTTCTGGTTGCCTAGTGACGGGCTTTAGTCATGCTTCAGAAGCGGCATTCCTTTACAGACAAATAAAATGTCTGTTCATAGAGGTTTCATGTTGGCATTTAAAAGGAGTGTAGCCTACCCTAAAAACCAGACAAACAAACCTTCTGTAGCAGAGATGCTTTCAAGGGGCCACATTCCATTTTCTGAAAAGCGTTAACCATACAGGCTACCGGTAGCAACTGACTAGGTATCCCCTTTCCCTTGTGGTAGAGAAATGAACATTCAAATCTCTGGCAACAGCTCTGGTGGACAATCCTGCAGTCAGCATGCCAATTGCATGCTCCTTAAAACTTCAGACATCTGTAGCGTTGTGTGACAAAACTGCACATTTTAGAGTGGCCTTTTATTGTACCCAGCACAAGGTGCACCTGTGTAATGATCATGCTGTTTAATCAGCTTCTTGATATGCCCCACCGGTCAGCTGGATGGATGTGTTAAGAACATTTTAGAGAAATAAGCTTTGTGTGTGTAATTGAACATTTCTGGGATCTTTTATTCGCCAAAGGTGCTTCTACAAAGTGTTAACTCAGGTGTGTGGATATTTATGTAAATACAATATTTCTGTATTTAATTTTCAATAACTAAAAACATGTTTTCACTTTGTTATTGTGGGGTATTGTGTGTAGATCGGTGAGAGAAAAAAAATATTTTGGAATTCAGGCTTTAACACAAAATGTGGAATTTTAGGTATGAATACTTTCTGAAGGTACTGTACCTACCCAGCAGAGCAGCGAAGCAGGGCAGTTGTTGTGTCTTCAGACCCAGCTGTCTGGCTGCTTCAGAGAGCAGGTACTGGTGGGTGGTCAGGTTCTTGCCATTCCAGGACAGTTTGAGGGCATGCGAGGAGAAGTAGGCGGGCACGTTGCAGAGAGCAAACTCTGAGTCCTGGGCGATCAGGCCGCAGAAACCAAAGTCCCTGTAGAGAGCCAGCACCTCCTGGTGGTGGTCCTCCAACGTCTGGACAACCTGGATAATACAATATTAGTGATGCACCGATATGACATTTTTGGACGATACCGATATCCAATATTTTCCCTGTCAAAAAAAAACAAACGATACCGATTACCGATATTTACAATTTTAGCGGCCTTTTAAGCATTCTAGTACAGTTAAATAGTTAACACGGACGCAGCGGTCTAAGGCACTGCAAGAGGCGTGACTACAGTTCCTGGTTCGAATCCAGGCTGTATCACATCCGGCCGTGATTGGGAGTCCCATAGTGCGGCGCACACTTGGCCCAGCGTCGTCCGGGTTTAGCCGGGGGAAGGTCGTCATTGTAAATAAGAATTTGTTCCTAACCGACTTCCCTAGTTACATAAAGGTTACACACACACTGACCAAAAAGTTATTTTGTTGGCATTTACATATGTCCCCATTACCAGTAAAACATCATCAAAACCCATTTCTTTCACTTACTTGCTGTGCTATTTCGTTGTTCATTTGTTCAGTCGTTTCTCAACCAGGGTTTCTGTGGAACGCCGTTTGGGTCTTTGCATGTCAAAACAGAGAACACTATTTGACCTGTCAAATAACACGACATCTGTTTCAGTAGCTATATAGTTCGCTATAGCTACTACCTAACCATATAGCTAGGTGTCATCATCTAAAATAACCTTAATTTATAAGACCGTTCTTATTTGGTTAATACTGGTCGAACCCATCTATGTGAAGCTTGCCACAATAAGGTTTCGCCACAATAGTTGACTTTGCAGTTAGCCTTCCAAATAAAAGTATGGCATAATTCTACAATTTGTATTAATTTGCATTACTGTCAATGACACTTATTTTGAACGCAAACCGCAAATTCCACTATTTTGCCAGTCCTTATTGTGGCTAGCTTCAAAACACATTAGCCGGTCCTGTCGAGCCAGATGAAGCCAGATGAAGCTAGCTGGCTGCTTATAACATTAGCTTTGGGCAACAGGGTTAAGTAGCTTGAAGTTCAGTTTCAATAGGCAAACAACAATACTTACAAGGATTCCTAAATCATTGCTAAGAATAGTGAAAATGACTGCAGTTTGTACAGGTCATTGTTTCAGGCTGGTTGTATTGGTGCTATCTAGGTACCAAGTTGAAGCTAGCCACCCCAGAAGTTGCAGTCGAACAAATGATGCTTTATTACCAACGTGGTATTGTAAACACATCGTTTACGGCTAGTGTTTGCAGACTTTTTTGTATAGCTTTGACAGTGCTACCTTTTTTGACACGCAAAGACCCAAACGGCGTTCCGTAGTATGTCGTGAAGCTAATAGCAGTGATGCCATTACTGTGTAACTCCGGTCGGCGAAAACCAACATCACACACGACAGAGAACGGTTGATTGTCAAGGACAATGAATTCCATTATCATGGCTTTAATAGATTTCACCTTTGAGTTGTCTCGCTGAAATTTTGTTAGTCTTTCAAATGACTGCTCGATCCACAGAGCAGACATTGTGGGTTAGTTTAGGAATGCTGTGTTGCACGTATAGCGGAAAAAATGTTTGTGTCGTCATTACATCACGTACTTATGTTATATAGGTATGCACGTCAGCGTTGACATCGGTTTTGCACCTCGGGGCGTTAAACTAGATATCCGATACGTTCACCGATATATCGTACATCCGTATACAATATTACACATCTTAAACCCTCCTCTAACCCTGTAGAAAGGCCACCATGCTGAAACGTTGACCAAAGTGCCATGGTATAGAAGATACAGTAAGTACCCAGCACTCATTACCATGACAGGTCCCGCCCAGCACTCATTACCATGACAGGTCCCGCCCAGCACTCATTACCATGACAGGTCCCGCCCAGCACTCATTACCATGACAGGTCCCGCCCAGCACTCATTACCATGACAGGTCCCGCCCAGCACTCATTACCATGACAGGTCCCGCCCAGCACTCATTACCATGACAGGTCCCGCCCAGCACTCATTACCATGACAGGTCCCCCCCAGCACTCATTGTTCCTAGGGTGTCATTGAAAACAATAATTTGTTCTTAACTGACTTGCCGAGATAAATAAAAGGTAAAAATAAATGTATACCTGGTCAAATAGGGCTGTTAAAATATAAAAGTTTAGTTCCAGCCTCTAGTCCCTGTGTTGAAGTGAGGGTAGAAGACTGACAGACCACCCCAGCAAGAACAGTATTATGTATGAACACGACCAGGCCTAAATAACACTGATTTACTGGGCTACTCTCCACTACCTATTAGTGTTGTCACCATACCAGAACTCTGACTGGCACTTGATCCAGACATACTCAGCTACTGCTGGGCCTGCTGGGCTCAATATCATTACATTTGAACATTATGAATATTTTCAAGAGACAGTCATTAATGAATCAATTATACAAATCAATTTGACAAATCTAAATACAAAAGGAAATCATTTGAATGGTAAATGTCTATTGATAAACTGGCTAAATGAAGATGTAGCCTAGATCTATTCACAATGCAGGTGAATACATATTCAATAGGAGAGTGAAGGCCTAAAACTCAGTATTTAGCTCGTTTCGGCTGATATCGTCGGGCTACAGACAAACAATCCCTTCCACAGGAATTATTTTATTGGCAGCTGCTAGTAGAACATTTTATTGTACTGATCAACAACATTTGCATAGAAGAGGCAATATTTGATAAAGGTGTGGGCTGTTGAATTAATGATGTCATTCACAAGGCAGAATGTGGTTGTTAAATCTGACTGGCTACGGAATCTTGTTGAAACCAGATGGAGGTGAGGAAGATGAACAAGTGAATAAGTTTTAGGTGGCTAGGGAGACCAAGTGAAGTAACGTTTTTGGTAACAATCAACATATTGTGTGTTATGGTTTGCATATTTGAAACAAAGTACTAGGGTAGTAAATTCAGCTACAAGCTAGCAAGGAAATCTACGCCATGGTTTTACACAGCACCCAAGCTTCTGGGAGAACGTCATGGTTTTACACAGCACCCAAGCTTCTGGGAGAACATCATGGTTTTACACAGCACCCAAGCTTCTAGGAGAACGCCATGGTTTTACACAGCTTCTAGGAGAAACGCCATGGTTTTAAACAGAACCCAAGCTTCTAGGAGAACGCCATGGTTTTACACAGGATCTAGGAGAACGCCATGGTTTTACACAGCTTCTAGGAGAACGCCATGGTTTTACACAGCTTCTAGGAGAACGCCATGGTTTTACACAGCTTCTAGGAGAACGCCATGGTTTTACACAGCTTCTAGGAGAACGCCATGGTTTTACACAGCTTCTAGGAGAACGCCATGGTTTTACACAGCACCCAAGCTTTTAGGAGAATGTCATGGTTTTACACAGCACCCAAGCTTCTGGGAGAGAGCCATGGTTTTACACAGCACCCAAGCTTCTGGGAGAACGCCATGGTTTTACACAGCACCCAAGCTTCTGCTAGAGAGCAATGGTTTTACACAGCACCCAAGCTTCTGGGAGAGAGCCATGGTTTTACACAGCACCCAAGCTTCTAGGAAAACGCCATGGTTTTCTTTCTCTTTTTTTCTCTCTCTCGGAGGACCTGAGCCCTAGGACCATGCCCCAGGACTACCTGACATGATGACTCCTTGCTGTCCCCATTCCATCTGACCGTGCTGCTGCTCCAGTTTCAACTGTTCTGCCTTATTATTATACGACCATGCTGGTCATTTATAAACATTTGAACATCTTGGCCATGTTCTGTTATAATCTCCACCCGGCACAGCCAGAAGAGGACTGGCCACCCCACATAGCCTGGTTCCTCTCTAGGTTTCTTCCTAGGTTTTGGCCTTTCTAGGGAGTTTTTCCTAGCCACCGTGCTTCTACACATGCATTGCTTGCTGTTTGGGGTTTTAGGCTGGGTTTCTGTACAGCACTTTGAGATATCAGCTGATGTACGAAGGGCTATATAAATACATTTGATTAGATTTTTGATTTGATTTGGTTTTACACAGCACCCAAACTTCTAGGAAAATGCCATGGTTTTACACAGCACCCAAGCTTCTGGGAGAGAGCCATGATTTTACACAGCACCCAAGCTTCTAGGAGAACGCCATGGTTTTACACAGCACCCAAGCTTCTAGGAGAACGCCATGGTTTTACACAGCACCCAAGCTTCTGGGAGAGAGCCATGGTTTTACACAGCACCCAAGCTTCTGGGAGAGAGCCATGGTTTTACACAGCACCCAAGCTTCTAGGAGAACGCCATGGTTTTACACAGCACCCAAGCTTCTAGGAGAACGCCATGGTTTTACACAGCACCCAAGCTTCTGGGAGAGAGCCATGGTTTTACACAGCACCCAAGCTTCTGGGAGAGAGCCATGGTTTTACACAGCACCCAAGCTTCTGGGAGAGAGCCATGGTTTTACACAGCACCCAAGCTTCTGGGAGAGAGCCATGGTTTTACACAGCACCCATGAGGAGAGCCATGGTCCCTTTTGATGAGCTAACAATGCAACCCAGACAGCTATAGCAATGAATGAGTAGGCCTAAGCAGAGGACGTACTTTGCTCTTCACGCTATAAAAAGGAGCTACGCTGATATAGTCTTAAAGGATTAAATCATGCGAGAACTTTGACAGAAGTACAGAACGTTACAAATTCTAGTTCCAAACAGGGGTTTTTGGTATCTAAATAGGACTGAAGTTTCGGTATACCGTGCAACACTACAAGTATACAGTGCACAGCTGTGTACATTTCATCCCAATCTGTAACCCCTGGCTGGATCCAAATGGCACCCTATTCCCTGTATAGGCTCGTGCACTACTTTAGACCAGGGCAGATTCCATATATAGTGCACTACTTTAGACCAGGGCAGATTCCATATATAGTGCACTACTTTAGACCAGGGCAGATTCCATATATAGTGCACTACTTTAGACCAGGGCAGATTCCATATATAGTGCACTACTTTAGACCAGGGCAGATTCCATATATAGTGCACTACTTTAGACCAGGGCAGATTCCATATATAGTGCACTACTTTAGACCAGGGCAGATTCCATATATAGTGCACTACTTTAGACCAGGGCAGATTCCATATATAGTGAACTACTTTAGACCAGGGCAGATTCCATATATAGTGCACTACTTTAGACCAGGGCAGATTCCATATATAGTGCACTACTCATCCAGAGGTCAGTCAGTCCAGTAGTAGTTCATCCAGAGGTCAGTCAGTCCAGTAGTAGTTCATCCAGAGGTCGGTCAGTCCAGCAGTAGTTCATCCAGAGGTCAGTCAGTCCAGTAGTAGTTCATCCAGAGGTCAGTCAGTCCAGCAGTAGTTCATCCAGAGGTCGGTCAGTCCAGCAGTAGTTCATCCAGAGGTCGGTCAGTCCAGTAGTAGTTCATCCAGAGGTCAGTCAGTCCAGTAGTAGTTCATCCAGAGGTCAGTCAGTCCAGTAGTAGTTCATCCAGAGGTCGGTCAGTCCAGTAGTAGTTCATCCAGAGGTCAGTCAGTCCAGTAGTAGTTCATCCAGAGGTCAGTCCACTGGCAAAATTCAACCAATATCACATTAGTTAAGCATTAGCCTCTGCATCACTGCACCCTGTCAGGGATCTACAGTGTTACCATTGTGGGGGCATATGCTCTTAAATATGGAATTTGGGAGCACCAGTGCCACTAGAATTTATATATTTTTAAATCACCCAGGTAATAATTGTAATTCTTCCTTTGCTGTCCCGCAGCTTCCGTAGTATGCAAACATGGTGGCACAGAAAGGACAATGAAGTAGCTTGGATTCACATAGGTGCAATGTTGGTTATATCTCAATCATACAAATATATTGTTTGTATTCTCAAAACCTGTATTTTGTTATTACTGACAATTCTTTAAATACATTTTTTTTATTTAACCTTTAGACAAGTTAGTTAAGAACAAAATCTTATTTACAATGACGGCCTATTTAAGAGGGAACAGTCAACAGGCAGTCCTTGAACCAGCGACTGTGGCAGTTAGAGGCAGGCCTCTCCAGGCGACATTTTTTTTGTTATTCAAAATGCCAAAATGACATTAATACCTTACATATTTTTAATTGTGGTCCTACATTGTGTGCAGCTACATTTAACTTAAGAGCACATGTGCTCCTTGTAAAAACAAATGTCACCTGCAGAGACCTGCCTCTATCACAGCCACTGGCTCAAACACTGCCTCTTGACCATCCCCTCTTATCACTACAATTGATCATTATCAGTCCAGAAACCAGACTTAGTGTTTATCTGCTATATCTTTATTCTTAGCTAGCCAGCTACTGCTCGTTACTCACCCGCACTCTGAAGCGGAACATGGCGAGGCGGACACAGTGACTGAGGCAGGCAGGGGGCAGGAACCAGGCGCGGGGAGGCGGAGTGGCCTTACTGCCGATGTGGTTAACGATGAGCTGGGCCGTCTGGCGTTGTCCCTGGGCCCGGCGTGCCCACTCCGGCCACCGCTCCTTCCCCAGGGTCCCGTTGAACACCACGACCAGCTCCAGCCCGCCCTGGTACAGACAGGCCTGGGACAGAGCGGACAGGTATCCCAGCATGGCGTTCCACTCCCCGCCGCACACCCAGTCCGTCTGGTAGCCGCCGTACAGACGCTGCAGACCGGAGTCAGCATCGATGAGTATCCGGGCCGGTGGTGGAAGAGGGCCGGGGTGGTGGTGCTGGCGTCCCGCAGTACGGCCTAGTTTGAGGAGGTCCACGGGGATGGCAGCCCCGGGACACCGTTTCTCCAGATACTCCTGGAAGCCCTGCACGCCCATCCCGGTGTTGTTGAGCCGGTGGGTCTGTCCGGGGGAAGGCTCGGGTGGTGTCGATCCGGTAGCTAGCTGGAAACGGGCGGCTGACTAACTCGTCTCTCTGACAGTAACTGACTGACTACACGGCTGTTGTCGCCGGTAGCTAGTTGCCCCCCCCCCCAACCCTGCCTAGCTGGTTAGCAACCTGGCTAACGTTGCTACATTTGGTCGTGTGTGTCCATCCCTGGTAGTATTGTGGTAAACTGCCAGCAAAACTGAAGTTTCTCGTTAAATAGTCCTTAACTAGTTAACATCTGAAAATGTGACTGGCAGCTGACTGGCCATCCGTAGTTATTATTTGGACGATGCTTCCAACTCCAAAGTTATAATCCTGGTTCACACTAAGAAACCCTCTGCGAATGATCTAGTTAGTGAACATGACTACAGCGGAATACTTAACCTGCCGGTGCAAATATTTATGTTAGACTAGTTCAAATTGCAAGTGCTAGCTAATGTAATGTACTAGGTAATGTATATGTTGATACCGTTAGCCATCTACAGGAGCTTTTAGCTAACTGGGTCCCCAGGAATGAAATGGTCTGTTTGGAGAAATACAATAACTTAAATAAAATCAAACGCCTGATAGTGCCTCCCTCGCTTACTTCCAAACTCACGACTTCATGTGGAGGAAGGGAGCATACTTCCAAACTCACGACTTCATGTGGAGGAAGGGAGCATACTTCCGAGCGCTGTCAGCCATCTTGCGACTTCCTCACGGACCAACACAAGTGGGAGGGAAGCGGAGGGTTTTTGACTAGATGGACACAGCTTTTGTCGGATAACGACTTTTCGTAGCAGGTTAGGAGAATTAGGTTTAGTTTCGAAAAGAGTAAAGGTTAGCGAAAATTAACTAAATGTATATTTTTAACGTTAATTTGACAAAAGCTGTATCCCTTCTAGCCATGACCAGGGCTGTGATGAAGCCAGGGGAAGTGGCCAACCTATTACCAGTGCCGATAGGTTATATATGTCGCCCCCCTGTGGATAAATTTGGGACGGCAGGTACATCATGTATTTGGGGATTTTAACATGAGAAAATGAGTCTTTCTGTATTCCAAAATCAACCCCTACACCTGCCCATAGCCATTTTACCCCCGAGGCCTAGACACACTCCCTGCCCCTAGCACCCCAAATACAACCCTGCTATAGTACACCCACTGCACAGGAGGTTGGTGGCACCTTAATTGGGGAGAACAGGGTTTTTATTTATTTATTTATTTAACCTTTATTTAACCAGGTAGGCAAGTTGAGAACAAGTTCTCATTTACAATTGCGACCTGGCCAAGATAAAGCAAAGCAGTTCGACAGATACAACGACACAGAGTTACACATGGAGTAAAACAAACATACAGTCAATAATACAGTATAAACAAGTCTATATACGATGTGAGCAAATGAGGTGAGAAGGGAGGTAAAGGCAAAAAAAGGCCATGGTGGCAAAGTAAATACAATATAGCAAGTAAAACACTGGAATGGTAGATTTACAATGGAAGAATGTGCAAAGTAGAAATTTTAAAAATGGGGTGCAAAGGAGCAAAATAAATTAATTAATTAAATACAGTAGCGAAAGAGGTAGTTGTTTGGGCTAAATTATAGGTGGGCTATGTACAGGTGCAGTAATCTGTGAGCTGCTCTGACAGTTGGTGCTTAAAGCTAGTGAGGGAGATGTGTTTCCAGTTTCAGAGATTTTTGTAGTGCGTTCCAGTCATTGGCAGAGAACTGGAAGGAGAGGCGGCCAAAGAAAGAATTGGTTTTGGGGGTGACTAGAGAGATATACCTGCTGGAGCGTGTGCTACAGGTGGGAGATGCTATGGTGACCAGCGAGCTGAGATAAGGGGGGACTTTACCTAGCAGGGTCTTGTAGATGACATGGAGCCAGTGGGTTTGGCGACGAGTATGAAGCGAGGGCCAGCCAACGGGAGCGTACAGGTCGCAATGGTGGGTAGTATATGGGGCTTTGGTGACAAAACGGATTGCACTGTGATAGACTGCATCCAATTGGTTGAGTAGGGTATTGGAGGCTATTTTGTAAATGACATCGCCAAAGTCGAGGATTGGTAGGATGGTCAGTTTTACAAGGGTATGTTTGGCAGCATGAGTGAAGGATGCTTTGTTGCGAAATAGGAAGCCAATTCTAGATTTAACTTTGGATTGGAGATGTTTGATATGGGTCTGGAAGGAGAGTTTACAGTCTAACCAGACACCTAAGTATTTGTAGTTGTCCACGTATTCTAAGTCAGAGCCGTCCAAAGTAGTGATGTTGGACAGGCGGGTAGGTGCAGGTAGCGATCGGTTGAAGAGCATGCATTTAGTTTTACTTGTATTTAAGAGCAATTGGAGGCCACGGAAGGAGAGTTGTATGGCATTGAAGCTTGCCTGGAGGGTTGTTAACAATGTCCAAAGAAGGGCCAGAAGTATACAGAATGGTGTCGTCTGCGTAGAGGTGGATCAGAGACTCACTAGCAGCAAGAGCGACCTCATTGATGTATACAGAGAAGAGAGTCGGTCCAAGAATTGAACCCTGTGGCACCCCCATAGAGACTGCCAGAGGTCCGGAGAGCAGACCCTCCGATTTGACACACTGAACTCTATCAGAGAAGTAGTTGGTGAATCAGGCGTGGCAATCATTTAAGAAACCAAGGCTGTCGAGTCTGCCGATGAGGATGTGGTGATTGACAGAGTCGAAAGCCTTGGCCAGATCAATGAATACAGCTGCACAGTAATGTTTCTTATCGATGGCGGTTATGATATAATTTAGAACCTTGAACGTGGCTGAGGTGCACCCATGGCCAGCTCGGAAACCAGATTGCATAGCGGAGAAGGTACGGTGGGATTCGAAATGGTCAGTGATCTGTTTGTTAACTTGGCTTTCAAAGACCTTAGAAAGGCAGGGTAGGATAGATGTAGGTCTGTGGGAATTTGGGTCTAGAGTGTTTCCCCCTTTGAAGAGGGGGATGACCGAGGCAGCTTTCCAATCTCTGGGGATCTCAGACGATACGAAAGAGAGGTTGAACAGACTAGTAATAGGGGTTGCAACATTTAATTTTAGAAAGAGAGGGTCCAGATTGTCTAGCCCGGCTGATTTGTAGGGGTCCAGATTTTGCAGCTCTTTCAGAACATCAGCTGAACGGATTTGGGAGAAGGAGAAATGGGGAAGGCTTGGGCGAGTTGCTGTTGGGGGTGCAGTGCTGTTGACCGGGGTAGGAGTAGCCAGGTGGAAAGCATGGCCAGCTGTAGAAAAATGCTTCTTGAAATTCTCAATTATGGTGGATTTATCAGTGGTGACAGTGTTTCCTATCTTCAGTGCAGTGGGCAGCTGGGAGGAGGTGTTCTTATTCTCCATGGACTTTACAGTGTCCCAGAACTTTGAGTTAGTGTTGCAGGAAGCAAATTTCTGCTTGAAAAAGCTAGCCTTGGCTTTTCTAACTGCCTGTGTATAATGGTTTCTAGCTTCCCTGAACAGCTGCATATCACGGGGGCTGTTCGATGCTAATGCAGAACGCCATAGGATGTTTTTGTGTTGGTTAAGGGCAGTCAGGTCTGGGGAGAACCAAGGGCTATATCTGTTCCTGGTTCTAAATTTCTTGAATGGGGCATGTTTATTTAAGATGGTTAGGAACGCATTTAAAAAAAATATCCAGGCATCCTCTACTGACGGGATGAGATCAATATCCTCCCAGGATACCCCCTGGCCAGGTCGATTAGAAAGGCCTGCTCGCTGAAGTGTTTCAGGGAGCGTTTTACAGTGATGAGTGGAGGTCGTTTGACCGCTGACCCATTACGGATGCAGGCAATGAGGCAGTGATCGCTGAGATCTTGGTTGAAGACAGCAGAGGTGTATTTAGAGGGGAAGTTGGTTAGGATGATATCTATGAGGGTGCCCGTGTTTAAGGCTTTGGGGAGGTACCTGGTAGGTTCATTGATCATTTGTGTGAGATTGAGGGCATCAAGTTTAGATTGTAGGATGGCTGGGGTGTTAAGCATGTTCCAGTTTAGGTCGCCTAGCAGCAGGAGCGCTGAAGATAGATGGGGGGCAATCAGTTCACATAGTGTCCAGAGCACAGCTGGGGGCAGAGGGTGGTCTATAGCAGGCGGCAACGGTGAGAGACTTGTTTTTAGAGAGGTGGATTTTTAAAAGTAGAAGTTCAAATTGTTTGGGTACAGACCTGGATAGTAGGACAGAACTCTGCAGGCTATCTTTGCAGTAGATTGCAACACCGCCCCCTTTGGCAGTTCTATCTTGTCTGAAAATGTTGTAGTTTGGAATTAAGGGTTGTTGTAAGACTGGAGCAGAATAGGTGGAATGGTATCAAATACATCAAACACATGGTTTCCAGGTGTTTGATGCCATTCCATTTATGCCGTTAGTTATTATTATGAGCCGTTTTACCCTCAGCAGCCTCGTGTGACGCACTGATACGGAAATACCAGCCCACCATCATCATCGCACACACTCACACATTTTGTATAATTTGACCACAATCTAAGTGAGTTGGTGAAATATGTTGCTCTCTCTCCCCCTACTACACTCTCTTCTCCCTCCTCCCCTCCACTCAATTCAATTCAAGGGGCTTTATTGGCATGTGAAACACATGTTAACATTGCCAAAGCAAGTGAAGTAGATAATATACAAAAGTGAAATAAACAATCAAAATGAAACAGTAAAACATTACACTCACAGAAGTTACAAAATACATTACAAATGTCATATTTTTTATTTATTTAACCTTTAACTAGGCAAGTCAGTTAAGAACAAATTCTTATTTACAATGACGGCCTAACTGCCTTGCTCAGGGACTGATTTTTACCTTGTCAGCTCAGGGCTTCGATCAAGCAACCTTTCGGTTCCTGGCCCAATGCTCTAACCACTAGGCTACCTGCCGCCCCATATTATGCGCATATATATATATATATATATATATATATATATATATATATATATATATATTTTTTTTTTTTTCCTTGTGGCAACAGGTCACAAATCTTGCTTGGAGGAAAAAGGGGGAGGCTTGCAAGCCGAAGAACCCCATCCCAACTGTGAAGCACAGGGGTGGCAGCATCATGTTGTGGGGGTGCTTTGCTGCAGGAGGGACTGGTGCACTTCACAAAATAGATGGCATCATGAGGTAGGAAAATTGTGTGGATATTTTGAAGCAACATCTCAAGACATCAGTCAGGGAGTTAAAGCTTGGTTGCAAATGGGTCTTCCAAATGGACAATGACCCCAAGCATACTTCCAAAGTGGTCTAATACATTCAATCAATCAATCTAGAGGAACATTTAGGGGCTTTAACCTAGAACTGTGGTTCTAACCTTAACCCAGAACTGTAGTTAAAGCTGCTAATTGTTCCTCTATAACCAATAAAGAAGCACTTTACAAAGCTAAACTCTTTCTATTACTGACATTTTACCAACAGTGATGTATTTATTCTAACCGCTGCATCCTGATAAAAAGGTGTAACATCAGAAACCTGCATTCATCAGCATTTCAGCATGGTGCTCCCCTCACCCAGGGAAGAGCAAGAAGCCACTGCAACTCAGTATTGTTATAGAGCCCCCAGGGTAGACCACATCCCCCTCCAGCTCTATAGACAACGCATTAGATAGATATGCCCCATCTCTACCAACATTCAATCCAGAATTACTCATAGCCAACTGTTCATTGTGGTACAGACATCTACCCATGTTTTGGAATTTGCTGTAATCATAGTCAGTGAATCTGAAGTAGTAGACTCTTTAAAAGTTAGACCTGTTCCAAAATGGATCCATGGTTTTCCACCCCGCCAGATATGCATAAATTGCAGAAACGAGTTCTGAATGGAACCGAGGACGATCCGACCCTTTCTGAAAAGACCCGTGGAAAAACAGACCCGTGCAAGGTTGGGATCCGAGAGACCCATTCAGATCTGAAAGTAGAAAGAGCAAAGAAACCTCTGACCAGGCGCTGCCACCACTATCAACATACAAGCGATATTGGTCAAATGACCCAAAGTTACATGTCCTTAAAAACTGCCTATAACAAAATAACCCAAAAATATATTTAGGTTACTCATGTCAGCTCATCTGATGTTGTAATGTTAGCTGGCTAATGTTAGCTGTCTGACTTTAATAGCAGCTACATTTCACACCATAAACTAAATTATTTGATCATTTAAAGTTGGCTAATGTTGCTCAACATTTCTCTGCCTAGCTAACGGAGAATACGATCCAGCTAACCAGATACTTAAAATACTTTGCCCACCACTTTCTCACGTTACCTATCAGTTACCGTTCAGGGGGCGCGCTGCTGTAACCTCCTCACCTAACGTTACCTATCAGTTACCGTTCAGGGGGCGCGCTGCTGTAACCTCCTCACCTCACGTTACCTATCAGTTACCGTTCAGGGGACCCGCAGCTGTAACCTTCTCACCTAACGTCACCTCTCCGTTACCGTTCAGGGGGCGCGCTGCTGTAACCTTCTCACCTAACGTCACCGTTCAGGGGACGTGCTGCTGTAACCTTCTCACCTAACTTTACCGTTCAGGGGACGCGCTGCTGTAACCTCCTCACCTAACGTTACCTCTCAGTTACCGTTCAGGGGACGCGCTGCTCTGCCTTTCCAGAGCGCCCTAATGCTGTAACTAGTCAGTTGGTCGTCTCGGGTGCTGCATTCTGGCTGAGCCTTGGATACAGCAGCCGGTATATTGGTTGAGCCTTGGATACAGCAGCCGGTATATTGGCTGAGCCTTGGATTCAGCAGCCGGTATATTGGTTGAGCCTTGGATACAGCAGCCTGTATATTGGCTGAGCCTTGGATAAAGCAGCCAGTATATTGGCTGAGCCTTGGATAAAGCAGCCAGTATATTGGCTGAGCCTTGGATACAGCAGCCGGTATTATTGGCTGAGCCTTGGATAAAGCAGCCGGTATATTGGCTGAGCCTTGGATACAGCAGCCGGTATATTGGCTGAGCCTTGGATACAGCAGCCGGTATATTGGTTGAGCCTTGGATAAAGCAGCCGGTATATTGGCTGAGCCTTGGATACAGCAGCCGGTATATTGGTTGAGCCTTGGATACAGCAGCCGGTATATTGGTTGAGCCTTGGATACAGCAGAGTATTGCGCCAAACGCGGATCACTCGTTCGCTTACAGCCAGTAGTGTTCCAACCCTCCCAAACTTTACTCATCGGATCTAAACGAATCACGCAGGTCACCTATTTTGTATTAAAAACGGCAAATTTCGCCATAAGGTGACTAGTTTGCATCCCTGTAAATGAATGTTACAATGTGAATTAAAGTGTAATGTTTCCAGAGTTCATAAAGAACTATGATTGTTGATGTTTCATTGTACTGTAAATCCTATGGATGCATTGTTACAGAGAAACTGTTATTCTGTTCAGCTGTTGTTGTAATGGTGAGAGGTTAGCATGTCTTGGGGGTATGATATAAAATGCTAACCTCCCCTGTTATTGTAATGGTGAGAGGTTAGCATGTCTTGGGGGTATGATATAAAATGCTAACCTCCCCTGTTATTGTAATGGGGAGAGGTTAGCATGTCTTGGGGGTATGATATAAAATGCTAACCTCCCCTGTTATTGTAATGGTGAGAGGTTAGCATGTCTTGGGGGTATGATATAAAATGCTAACCTCCCCTGTTAGTGTAATGGGGAGAGGTTAGCATGTCTTGGGGGTATGATATAAAATGCTAACCTCCCCTGTTATTGTAATGGTGAGAGGTTAGCATGTCTTGGGGGTATGATATTTGTGCGTCTAACTTTCTCACTCGTCATTATTCACGATTTATCAGGATGATCCGTAATCATAGTAGCATGTAGAACTGTTTAGAAACATTCTACTGTTATTTATTTACAATAAAAAATTCCTAAAATGACAATACATTGTTTACCATTCATTTCTATCAAAAATAAAATTCTGAAACAACCAAAACAAAAAGCAAATACATCAAACAATGTGTATAGTCACAAGCTTGATATACTCATTGCATGATATGTGACCAAATACTTAATTTTACTACTTTACATACATAAGTACATTCATCCCGATACTTTTGCTCCCCTAAAATGGGGGGACTATGTGCTGTAATTTCTAAATGGTTCACCAGATATGGATGAAAATACCCTCAAAATAAAGCTGACGATCTGTACATTAATCTCATAGTAATTGTTTGATTTCAAATCCAAATATTTGGAATATAGAACCAAAAGAAGAAAAATGGTTCACTGTCCCAATTATTACAGAGGGCACTGTACAGTCCCTAAGGCAAGTATTCCTACACCTCGACTTCATCCACATTGTCACTTTACAGCCTTTTTCTAAAATGGATTCAATTCATTTCTTTCCTCATCAACCTACACACAATACCCCGAAACAACAAAAGAGAAAACAGGTTTTTAGACATTTTTGCTAACAGAAAAACCTTATTTAGAGATGTATTCAGACCCTTTGCTATGAGACTAGAAATGGAGCTCAGGTGCATCCTGCTTCCATTGATCAGCCTTGAGATGTTTCTACAACTTGATTGGACTCCACAGAAGAACACAAAGCTAGTTTTAGTATCAGTGATGAAAATGAAGCTGGTTTAAGTATCGGTGATTAACATGAAGCTGGTTTAAGTATCAGTGATTAACATGAAGCTAGTTTTAGTATCGGTGATTAACATGAAGCTGGTTTTAGTATCGGTGATTAACATGAAGCTAGTTTTAGTATCGGTGATTAACATGAAGCTAGTTTTAGTATCGGTGATTAACATGAAGCTAGTTTTAGTATCGGTGATTAACATGAAGCTAGTTTTAGTATCGGTGATTAACATGAAGCTAGTTTTAGTATCGGTGATTAACATGAAGCTGGTTTTAGTATCGGTGATTAACATGAAGCTGGTTTAAGTATCGGTGATTAACATGAAGCTAGTTTTAGTATCGGTGATTAACATGAAGCTAGTTTTAGTATCGGTGATTAACATGAAGCTAGTTTTAGTATCGGTGATTAACATGAAGCTAGTTTTAGTATCGGTGATTAACATGAAGCTAGTTTTAGTATCGGTGATTAACATGAAGCTAGTTTTAGTATCGGTGATTAACATGAAGCTAGTTTTAGTATCGGTGATTAACATGAAGCTAGTTTTAGTATCGGTGATTAACATGAAGCTAGTTTTAGTATCGGTGATTAACATGAAGCTAGTTTTAGTATCGGTGATTAACATGAAGCTAGTTTTAGTATCGGTGATTAACATGAAGCTAGTTTTAGTATCGGTGATTAACATGAAGCTAGTTTTAGTATCGGTGATTAACATGAAGCTAGTTTTAGTATCGGTGATTAACATGAAGCTAGTTTTAGTATCGGTGATACCACTTTATATTGTAATACATTTTGAGTTCTGCTGTATTTTTATATCGATAGACTTTATTAAATCAGAAACACACCATGAGACAGCGTTGTGTTTTAAATGGTTTATTCATTTCCTCCCCATAAAAAGTAACACTGCATTGTTTGTTATTTTTACACAGTCATGTTTTCTTTCCAGTGAAATGTCATATGTTTTCTACTGTTCTCCGAACTCTAGAGGTCAACCTGCTGGCTTGTGCTGCGGAGATATTCAACTATAAATCACAAGCAATGTTCCATCTAAGATGAAGCACGAGATTTAACTTCACTCAACTTTCTAGAGTTTTCTCCCTGTAATTCACTCTCTCAATGTTTCCCTTTACTGTGGGAATTGTCAGAGAATCAATGAAATATTAACCGCTTTCTATGTAACATACCGAAACAAAACTAACTATGCAAGACTTAGTATGCAAAACTAACTATGCAAGACTTAGTATGCAAAACTAACTATGCAAGACTTAGTATGCAAAACTAACTATGCAAGACTTAGTATGCAAAACCAACTATGCAAGAGATTGTGTTTCAGGCAGAACCCACCAGAATAGGAACTATGACTCGTCTTCTACACAAACCACACATTGGCTGCTACTGTGGGCTGAATGATACAACAGCTATTTCCATGTTCAAATGTTATGGGATGCATTTTCTCCATTGTTTTGATGGTAGGCCACTCTGGTAGGCCTACATTATGATCACATAGCCACAGGAGCCTACTTGACCACTGTCTGAAAATGTAACTGTAAAGCCGGTACAGCCTCAGTAAACGCGCCGGAAGTTGCACAGAACCTTCACAACATTCAACAAGTTTGTGCTAAGCAGACCTGAAATTTGCTCAGCGCCTAAATTATTTTAAGGGAACATTGATCACAAGAACCAAAACTCCTCCACACTGCTGGAAGAGTATGACTTATTAAATGTTAAATCCTGTCAACCTTCCAGGTGTCTTTTTACAACCAGGGTTCACCTCAAGACATCCCAAGCCACAGTAGCTTTATATTCCTTCAGTTCAAATATGTACCTCATCCTTCCTCACAAAATGACAGAAAGGAGGGGAGGTGGAAAGGCAGTGTTTGAGTGGATCTAAACAGGGCCCAAATCCCTCAATAAGCACAAGATAATAGCTAGCTATTGCATACTACAACTGAAGCAGCAACACTGTTCCTTCATTACCATCCATCAAATAGGAAAAACATGATGAAACACTTCCTTTAAACATGACATCACACACAGTAAAGAAAGGCTGCGTCACAATATCATGGAAGACTGAGAACAAGAAATGCTAAAGTAATCAAGTGTTACAAACATGATTTAATTCTGTTTCTAAAAACATTTCAATGTGGGGTGCTGATCGATGGAGTTAAATGACAAAAATCTGAAAGGTTGAAAAATTATTGAGGATAAATTTTTGTCCCCTGGGCAACCTAACCCAGAGAGAAGGTTCTAATGTCCTAAAGGCTCTACTGCCCTCTCCTGGTGACAGCCGGTACTACCCCAGCCTTCTGAATGTTCTAAAGCACAGTCGCTGACTGGTCGATCTTCAAGGTATTCTTAGTCAATCATCAAACATGTCTGTAGAAAAGCCAACGATAAAGGCTCGCTCTCCTTTTTTATTCATGTTGCACAGTTGTTAGTAGGTGCATTGATTCAGAAGCCCTGCACACCGGCTAGGCAAAGTGTTCCCATTTTGAAACATTTTATTTGTCTGAAAAGATCAACTCCGCCTACTCTAAAGACTGGGAGATCTGTAGCTAAATGGAGCGTGCCTGAAGATCTTCCATGACCCATGGCCACAGCAGTTTGATAGGCTACTAGCCTACATAACATTTAAAACATTTTAGAATTATGACCAAAGACCGTCATAGAATAGAGCAAAGAGCTGCTGAGTTTGTGTATTCAGACTGTCAACTGTGTTTATTCAACACTAATACAAAACATAAAACACGCTTCTCCATACTTCCGCTCACGCTGTAAGCTGCAATGAATGAGTAGCCAAGTGCAGCGATAGCCCTGCGTTTTATCATTATTAGCAGCTTGTCGAGTCTATTTTAATATCAAGGAATATTTCACTTTCTCTGGTCACAGGAACAACATGAATGTGTGCATGAGGCAGATGCGGTGCGACTCAAGTTTGGCCACCAGATGGAAGACGGTGTCCCCTCTCTCTTGTCAGTCTCACGGGAGGAAAAGGAGAGAACAGGGACCGTGAGAGGTGAACCCTCTGCTGCTCTCTCCCTCCCTCCATTGAGACTAATGCAGTGTTCAAAACAACTGGGAACTTGGAAATCTCTGCCTTCCGACTTCAGTGTGTTGAAGAAAACTGGGAACTCTGAATGTTCTTTTTTTTAGATCCGACGGGGAACATTTGTTTTGAAGGACATCCAACTCGGAATTCCCAGTCGGAAACTCTGGCATCTTTCTAGAGGTCCGACTTTCCAACCTGAAGATCACTGACTTCATATTTTTGACCTAGTTTTATTTTTCTCAAATTCCCAGTTGTATTGAAAGCACCATGACCATAAGATGCAGGTACCATCAGTGCAGTAAAATAAAAAAGCTAATTATTTTAATTAATGCTCCACAGTGCCTTGCAAGTGCTATACCAACTGATCTATTTTGTTATCAAGGCTCGATATTTGAAATATAATATGGTCGAAGAAGAACAATATTGGCAGGCCAGGCACATAGCCAATATGCTGTGATAATGTATTAGGCCTACTGCACAATCCTACAGAACAGTTTTTATTAGGTTCATGTTACATTAAAGTCATTTAAGGAAAAACAATCTGAGCTGTAGATCTTGGCTGACTTGTTGACTGAAAGTGATTTTGAATCAGAAAACGTGAACACTGTTCTAAATACTCTACTGCCCTCTCCTGGTGACAGCCGGTACTACCCCAGACTGCTGAATGTTCTAAAGACTCTACTGCCCTCTCCTGGTGACAGCCGGTACTGCCCCAGACTGCTGAATGTTCTAAAGACTCTACTGCCCTCTCCTGGTGACAGCCGGTACTGCCCCAGACTGCTGAATGTTCTAAAGATTATACTGCTCTCTCCTGGTGACAGCCGGTACTACCCCAGACTGCTGAATGTTCTAAAGACTCTACTGCCCTCTCCTGGTGACAGCTGGTACTGCCCCAGACTGCGGAATGTTCTAAAGACTCTACTGCCCTCTCCTGGTGACAGCCGGTACTGCCCCAGACTGCTGAATGTTCTATAGACTCTACTGCCCCAGACTGCTGAATGTTCTAAAGATTATACTGCTCTCTCCTGGTGACAGCTGGTACTACCCCAGACTGCTGAATGGAAGGACTTACTGAATTAACGCTCATACTGTATCTGTAGACATAGGACCTCAAAATAGTACCCTTTACCTTAGTGCACTATACAGGGAATAGGGCTCTGGTCTAAAGTAGTGCACTATATAGGGAACAGGATTCAGTTTGGGACATATTGATACAGTATCTGCTGATATGATACAGCACTAAAAGAAACGCCTGTGTCTGTATCTGCCTGTCCGCCTGCGTGTCCGCCTGCCTGCCTGCGTGTCCGCCTGCGTGCCTGCGTGTCCGCCTGCGTGCCTGCGTGTCCGCCTGCGTGCCTGCGTGTCCGCCTGCCTGCCTGCGTGTCCGCCTGCGTGTCCGCCTGCGTGTCCGCCTGCCACACACACAGAGCTAACTGTGAGGACACACAATTCAGTCCCATTCAAAATCCCATTTTCCCTAACCTGTACTCTTACCTTAACCCCAACCCTAGCTCCCAACCCTTAACATCATTCTAACACTAATTCTAACCCTAAACCATCTAGAAATAGGATTTGACCTTGTGGGGACTAACAAAATGTCCCCAGTTGGTCACATTTTTGTTCCTTTACTATTCTTGTGGGGGACAAAAATAGTTAAACACGTCCCCACACACACGTCCACACACTCACACACACACAAAAGGTTGTGTCTGTCTTCAGAAAGATGTTCAAAGTGCTTACAAAAAGCTTCTCGGCTAAACTGAAAAGCTTAGCGATTGAAATCACATCGTTGTGCTCCTCAACTAGAAATCTACATCATTACAGAATCACAATAGTCTCTACATTCTACTAATCATTAACATTATAAAAACAACACTATCAATCATTCTGATCACCTATAATACTGTGATTGATCGTACCGCACACAGGATCTGGGAAGCACAAAGACTGATGTGATGACATGACCATTCAGGTATGTATGAAGACAGTGTGTAGAGCTGGGATAGATACTGGATGTTGTATATGTGAGCTCAGAGACAGTAGTCCTCTGTGTTATAGCTCGTCTACTGTAGAGGACTCGGCTCAGTTTACCAAAGGTACCTAAACCAGAGGGTGTGTGTCCAGATCATGTCAGTCTCTATACAGCAGGGGTTGGCAACAGGCGGCCCACGGGCCAAAACCAGCCCGAAAGTGATTTTTTTGGGCCCCCCGAAGTAGTAGTAGTAATAATAATAATTATAGTAATAATAAGGGGATACAGGAATTCAACAAAAAATTATTTAAATTTAGGAAATGTGCTCCCAACTATTCTCAATGTAATCAAGGTATGAAATGATCATGTTCTCTCTTTTTGGGCTTAGTTGTGGTGAATTTACAGTGTTCAAATTATTCTAATTATGTTGTTTCAGCCCCTCGACCGTGACTACATTTAGTTGCCTACCCTGCTAAACAATATCTTCATCCATCTTAGAAACATCCGTCATGGGTGTGGCCTCACTACTCTCCTCCCCCCTTTCCTTCTCTCCCTCCAGCATGGCCGTGCACTCCTCCTTGGGTCGCTCAGTCCCTCTCCTCTCCTCCTTCTCTCCCTCCAGCATGGCTGTGCACTCCTCCTTGGGCCGCTCAGTCTCTCTCCTCTCCTCCTCCTCCTTCTCTCTCTCCAACAGCTTGTAGTTGATGCCCATCCCTACGAAGAGGAAAACTGAGGAGATGATGAGGATGATACCACAACACAGGTAGGTCCACTGGTAGTCACCATAGAAGTCATAGAAACGACCTGGAGGGGGGAAAGACAGAGGAGAGAGATATTTCACTTTTGTATATTATCTACCTCACTTGCTTTGGCAATGTTCATGTTTCCCATGCCAATAAAGCCCCTTGAATTTAATTGAGAGAGAGGGATGAGAGAGAGAGACTTGTTGATGATAACAATAAGGGAAATTTGTTCATTGTGATATAGGTAAAGTATGGCTCACTCTCTCACACACACTTACTGAGTAGTGGCGGTCCCAGCAGTACCGGTCCACACTCCACGATGGTGACGAGTCCGACAGCTGAGGAGAACCTCTGGGCCCCGACCAGGTCCATCAGAGTCTCAAACAGAACTGCTGACAGCCAGCCGAACGCAAACCCAAAGAACACAGCATACACCACGAAGCCTACATAGTCCACGGACAGCGGTGCCAAGACGTGACACACCCCGTTATAGAGCACGGATGCAGCAAAGTAGTACTGTATCCTGGGTCGGACCCAGCGGGTGTTGGCTAACAGCCCCATAGAAGGACGGGCGAACATGTCAACAAAGGCGAGGATGGAGAGAAGCAGAGCAGCCTTCTCTTTACTGATGTCCTTACTCTTAGCGTAGTTGGAGAGGAAGACTAGGGGAGAGAACAGGCCAAAGAACATGATGACGTTGCCAAGGAGATACAGCAGGAAGCCGCGGTGTTTAAACAGCGTCAGGTCGATCACGGCATTGACACGCTGCATCACCGTCAGATTAGACTCCGCCTTCTTCACCGCCCCGTTCTCCGACAGTTGGGGGTCGGCAGGTTTGGGTCCAATGGGTCTCATCAAGGACCCGGCTACACAGCAGTTGAGCAGTAGACCACCTAGGATGAGGAAGGAGCCCCTCCAGCCAAACTGGTCAAAGAACCAGGAGTTAAGAGGAGCCAGCGTAGACAGGAAGACTGGGCTGCCCGCCATGGCAATGCCATTAGCTATAGGACGACGCTTATAGAAGTATTTACCAATCATAGTCAACGCCGGGTTCAGGTTGAACGCTAGACCCAGACCTGGAGAGGGGAGGGAGGCAATGATCAGTAAACTACTGTATTAGAAACATTTCCACATACAAATACAGGGTTGGTGGTACCTCCAATAACTCCGACACAGAAGTAGAGTTGTTGCACAGTGTTGCAGAAGGAAGCTGCTATCAAACCACTTCCTGACAGACAGCCCCCTAGCATCATGATTGGTCGACTGCCATAACGGTTCACCAGAATACTGCTAATTGGTCCTGGAGAGACAGGGGAGGGGGGGGGGGGGGGGTGAAAAAAAATGAGGACAGGGAAGGGCAAGAGACGGGGGAGGAGAGGGACAGAAGAGAATAATATTAGGAACAAGTTAGTTAGTGAATTAAAGTATTTATGTAAGGCCTCCTGAGTGGCCCAGTGGTCTAAGGCTCTGCATCACAGTGGTAGCAGTGCCACTAGAGATCCTGGTTTGAGTCCAGGCTCTGTCGCAGCCGGCCACGACCCATGGGGCGGCGCACAATTGGCCCAGCGTCCTCCGTGTTAGGCCGGCAGGGATGTCATTGTCCCGTCGCGCACTAGCAACTCCCGCGGGGGGCCGGGCGCAGTGTACGGTGTTTCCTCCGACACATTGGTGTGGATGGCTTTCGGGTTAAGTGGGCATTGTGTCAAGAAGCAGCGTGGCTTAGTTGCGTTGCGGAGGACGCACGGCTCTCGACCTTCGCCTCTCCCGAGTCCATACGGGAGTTGCAGCAAAGAGACAAGACTAACTATTGGAGGTTTACTTAGTAGCAATGCAAATATCATGGTACAGGTAAATAGACACTTTTTTTTATTTGACCTTTAACTAGGCAAGTCAGTTAAGAACAAATTCTTATTTTCAATGACAGCCTCCCGGGAAACAGTTGGTAAACTGACTGACAAAGAAATTATCAGTCTATAATTTTAATGGTAGGTTTATTTGAACAGTGAGAGACAGAATAACAACAACAAAAAAATCCAGAAAAACACATGTCAAATTTTATAAATTGATTTGCATTTTAATGAAGGAAATAAGTATTTGACCCCCTCTCAATCAGAAAGATTTCTGGCTCCCAGGTGTCTTTTATACAGGTAACGAGCTGAGATTAGGAGCACACTCTTAAAGGGATTGCTCCTAATTTCAGCTTGTTACCTGTATAAAAAACACCTGTCCACAGAAGCAATCAATCAGATTCCAAACTCTCTACCATGGCCAAGACCAAAGAGCTCTCCAAGGATGTCAGGGACAAGATTGTAGACCTACACAAGGCTGGAATGGGCTACAAGACCATCGCCAAGAAGCTTGGTGAGAAGTTGACAACAGTTGGTGCGATTATTCGCAAATGGAAGAAACACAAAATAACGGTCAATCTCCCTCGGCCTGGGGATCCATGCAAGATCTCACCTCGTGGAGTTGCAATTACCATGAGAACGGAGAGGAATCAGCCCAGAACTACAGGAGAGGATCTTGTCAATGATCAAGGCAGCTGGGACCATAGTCACCAAGAAAACAATTGGTAACACACTACGCTGTGAAGGACTGAAATCCTGAGGTGCCCGCAAGGTCCCCCTGCCCAAGAAAGCACATATACATGCCTGCCTGAAGTTTGCCAATGAACATCTGAATGATTCAGAGGACAACTGGGTGAAAGTGTTGTGGTCAGATGAGACCAAAATGGAGCTCTTTGGCATCAACTCAACTCGCCGTGTTTGGAGGAGGAGGAGGAATGCTGCCTATGACCCCAAGAACACCATCCCCACCGTCAAACATGGAGGTGGAAACATTATGCTTTGGGGGTGTTTTTCTGCTAAGGGGACAGGACAACTTCACCGCATTAAAGGGACGATGGACAGGACCATGTACCATCAAATCTTGGGTGAGAACCTCCTTCCATCAGCCTAGGCATTGAAAATGGGTTGTGAATGGGTATTCCGGCATGACAATGACCCAAAACATACGGCCAAGTCAACAAAGGAGTGGCTCAAGGAGAAGCACATTAAGGTCCTGGAGTGGCCTAGCCAGTCTCCAGACCTTAATCCCGTAGAAAATCTGTGGAGCTTAAGGTTCGAGTTGCCAAACGTCAGCCTTGAAACCTTAATGACTTGGAGAAGATCTGCAAAGAGGAATGGGACAAAATCCCTCCTGAGATGTGTGCAAACCTGGTGGCCAACTACAAGAAACGTCTGGCCTCTGATTGCCAACAAGGGTTTTGCCACCAAGTACTAAGTCATGTTTTGCAGAGGGGTCAATTACTTATTTCCCTCATTTAAATGTAAATCAATTTATAACATTTTTGACATGTGATTTTCTGGATATTTTTGTTGTTATTCGGTCTCTCACTGTTCAAATAAACCTACCATTAAAATTAGACTGATATTTTGTCTTTGTCAGTGTGCAAATGTACAAAATCAGCAGGGGATCAAATACATTTTTCCCCCTCACTGTAGCTGTAAAATACTTCTCAGAAAGTTTTAAACTGCCAAGAGGAGTAAAACAAGGTTGTCCACTATCGGCATATTTATTTATTATTGCCATCGAAATGTTACCTGTTAAATTGGATCCAACAATAATATTAAGGGTTTAGAAATCCTGGGCTTAAAAACAAAAATGTGTCATTGTACGCTGATGATTCCTGTTTTCTTTTCACAATTAGAATCCCTCCACAGCCTCAGAGGATCTAGATAACTTTTTCTAACCTCTCTGGATTAAAACCAAATTATGATAAGTATATATATTACGTATACACACACACACACACACACACACAGGTATATATATTACGTATAAGATCACTAAAATTAATGCAACTTGTACATCACCGTGTAGTTTACTAATAAAATGGTGTGACGGGGATGTGGACATACTCGGAATACATATCCCGAAAGAAATGATCTCACACCAAATTCATTTTATAGAAAGTTAGCAAAAATAGATAAGATCTTGCTACCATGGAAAGGAAAATACCTGTCTATTAATGGACAAAACAACCTGATTAACCTGTTTGGGACAGGGGGGCAGTATTTTCACGTTCGAATGAAAAGCGTGCCCAAAGTAAACTGCCTGCTACTCAGGCCTAGAAGCTAGGATATGCATATGATTGGTAGATTTAGATTTTTTTTAATTTTAAAGTTTCTACAACTGTTAAAATTATGTCTGAGTATAACATTTTACTGACAATTACATTAAGTTGATGCAAATAGTCAATATTTGCAGTGTTGACCCTTCTTTTTCAAGATCTCTGCAATCCGCCTTCGCATGCTGTCAATTAACTTCTGGACCACATCTGATGGCAGCCCATTCTTGCATAATCAATGCCTGCTTTTGTGTTAACCTGTGTTAATGAGAGAATCACTGACATGATGTAGCTGGTCCTTTTGTGGCAGGGCTGAAATGCAGTGGAAATGTTTTTGGGGGATTCAGTTCACTTGCATGGCGAAGAGGGACTTTGCAATTAATTGAAATTCAGTTGATCACTTCATAACATTCTGGAGTATATGCAAATTGCCATCAGACAAACTGAGGCAGCAGACGTTGTGAAAATGAATATTTGTGTCATTCTCAAAACTTTTGGCCACGACTGTACACCACACCTACCTTGTCAAAACACAACTGATTCTGAAAACAACCGATTGGCTCGAACGCATTAAGAAGGAAAGAAATTTCACAAATGTACTTTTAACTTCTCTAGGGTAGGGGGCAGCATTCGGAATTTTGGATGATAAGCATGCCCAAATTAAAACGGCCTGCTACTCGGGCCCAGGATATATGATATGCATATAACTGGTAGATTTGGATAGAAAACACAAAAGTTTCCAAAACTGTTAAAATAATGTTTATGTGAGTATAACAGAACTGCTTTGGCAGGCGAAAAACCTGAAAAAAATCAATTCAGGAAGTTTTTTTGTTTTTGTAGTTTTCTATTCAATGCCATTATAGTATCCATTGACTTAGGACTCAATTTGCAGTTCATATGCCTTCCACTAGATGTCAACAGTCTTTAGAAATTGTTTCAGGCTTGTATAGTTATAAATGAGGGAGTAAGACCAGTCTGAATGAGTGGACCCTGACATGTCAGAGCTTTTTCATGTTCAATCCCAAGAGAGTGCATTTCTTGTTTACCTTTTATATTGACGATGTTATTGTCCGGTTGAAATATTATAGATAATTTAGGCTACAAACAACCTGAGGATTGAATATAAACATCGTTTGACATGTGTCTATGAACTTTACGGATGCAATTTAGATTTTTTTGTTTGCCTGTTTTGACTGCGTTTGAGCCTGTGGATTACTGAAGAAAACGAACAAAACTGAGGTTTTTGGATATAAAGAGACTATCGAACAAAAGGAACATTTATTGAGTAAATGAATGTCTTCTGAGTGCAACCATATGAAGATCATTAAAAAGGTAAGGTTTTAAATTCTCTCTATTTCTGAGTTTTGTAACACTTCTGCTTGGCTGGTTACTGTTTGTAATAATTTGTCAACTGGGCTATGTTCTCGAATAATCGTAAGGTATGCTTTCACCGTAAAGCATTTTTTAAATCTGACACAGTGGTTGGATTCACAAGAAGTTCATCTTTAAACCTATGGAAAATATATGTTTTGATTTCTGAATTTTTATAACGAGTATTTCTGTATTTGAATTTGGCGCTCTGCAATCTCACTGGATGTTGGCCAGATGGGAGGCTAGCGTCCCACATACCCTAGAGAGGTTAACAAGGCCACCTGTTCATTGAAATGCATTCCAGGTGACTACCTCGTGAAGTAGGTTGAGAGAATGCCTTTGACAGCTTTGCACACTCTTGGCAAAGGGTGGTTACACTTTTTTGTTTCACACTTTTTTTGGTTACAACATGATTCCATATGTGTTGTTTCATAGTTTTGATGGTCTTCACTATTATTCTACAATGTAGAAAATAATTTAAAAAAATAACACATTTGGAATGAGTAGGTGTGTCCAAACTTTTGACGGGTACTATAGATCAACTCAAATTGTATTTGTCACATTCGCCGAACACAACAGGCTCCGTCCGGTACCTTACAGTGAAATGCTTACTTTACAAGCCCTTAACCAACAATGCAGTTCGGAAAAACACCTAAAAGAAAGTAACAAATCAAAGTAAATAATTAAAGAGCAGTAAAATAACAATAGCTATATACAGGGAGTACCGGTACAGAGTCAATGTGGAGGCTATATACAGGGAGTACCGGTACAGAGTCAATGTGGAGGCTATATACAGGGAGTACCGGTACAGAGTCAGTGTGGAGGCTATATACAGGGAGTACCGGTACAGAGTCAATGTGGAGGCTATATACAGGGAGTACCGGTACAGAGTCAATGTGGAGGCTATATACAGGGAGTACCGGTACAGAGTCAATGTGGAGGCTATATACAGGGAGTACCGGTACAGAGTCAATGTGGAGGCTATATACAGGGAGTACCGGTACAGAGTCAATGTGGAGGCTATATACAGGGAGTACCGGTACAGAGTCAATGTGGAGGCTATATACAGGGAGTACCGGTACAGAGTCAATGTGGAGGCTATATACAGGGGGTACCGGTACAGAGTCAATGTGGAGGCTATATACAGGGGGTACCGGTACAGAGTCAATGTGGAGGCTATATACAGGGAGTACCGGTACAGAGTCAATGTGGAGGCTATATACAGGGAGTACCGGTACAGAGTCAATGTGGAGGCTATATACAGGGGGTACCGGTACAGAGTCAATGTGGAGGCTATATACAGGGAGTACCGGTACAGAGTCAATGTGGAGGCTATATACAGGGAGTACCGGTACAGAGTCAATGTGGAGGCTATATACAGGGGGTACCGGTACAGAGTCAATGTGGAGGCTATATACAGGGGGTACCAGTACAGAGTCAATGTGGAGGCTATATACAGGGGGTACCGGTACAGAGTCAATGTGGAGGCTATATACAGGGGGTACCGGTACAGAGTCAATGTGGAGGCTATATACAGGGAGTACCGGTACAGAGTCAATGTGGAGGCTATATACAGGGAGTACCGGTACAGAGTCAATGTGGAGGCTATATACAGGGAGTACCGGTACAGAGTCAATGTGGAGGCTATATACAGGGAGTACCGGTACAGAGTCAATGTGGAGGCTATATACAGGGAGTACCGGTACAGAGTCAATGTGGAGGCTATATACAGGGAGTACCGGTACAGAGTCAATGTGGAGGCTATATACAGGGAGTACCGGTACAGAGTCAATGTGGAGGCTATATACAGGGAGTACCGGTACAGAGTCAATGTGGAGGCTATATACAGGGAGTACCGGTACAGAGTCAATGTGGAGGCTATATACAGGGAGTACCGGTACAGAGTCAATGTGGAGGCTATATACAGGGAGTACCGGTACAGAGTCAATGTGGAGGCTATATACAGGGGGTACCGGTACAGAGTCAATGTGGAGGCTATATACAGGGGGTACCGGTACAGAGTCAATGTGGAGGCTATATACAGGGGGTACCGGTACAGAGTCAATGTGGAGGCTATATACAGGGGGTACCGGTACAGAGTCAATGTGGAGGCTATATACAGGGAGTACCGGTACAGAGTCAATGTGGAGGCTATATACAGGGAGTACCGGTACAGAGTCAATGTGGAGGCTATATACAGGGAGTACCGGTACAGAGTCAATGTGGAGGCTATATACAGGGAGTACCGGTACAGAGTCAATGTGGAGGCTATATACAGGGAGTACCGGTACAGAGTCAATGTGGAGGCTATATACAGGGAGTACCGGTACAGAGTCAATGTGGAGGCTATATACAGGGAGTACCGGTACAGAGTCAATGTGGAGGCTATATACAGGGAGTACCGGTACAGAGTCAATGTGGAGGCTATATACAGGGAGTACCGGTACAGAGTCAATGTGGAGGCTTCATACAGGGAGTACCGGTACAGAGTCAATGTGGAGGCTATATACAGGGAGTACCGGTACAGAGTCAATGTGGAGGCTATATACAGGGAGTACCGGTACAGAGTCAATGTGGAGGCTATATACAGGGAGTACCGGTACAGAGTCAATGTGGAGGCTATATACAGGGAGTACCGGTACAGAGTCAATGTGGAGGCTATATACAGGGAGTACCGGTACAGAGTCAATGTGGAGGCTATATACAGGGAGTACCGGTACAGAGTCAATGTGGAGGCTATATACAGGGAGTACCGGTACAGAGTCAATGTGGAGGCTATATACAGGGAGTACCGGTACAGAGTCAATGTGGAGGCTATATACAGGGGGTACCGGTACAGAGTCAATGTGGAGGCTATATACAGGGGGTACCGGTACAGAGTCAATGTGGAGGCTATATACAGGGGGTACCGGTACAGAGTCAATGTAGAGGCTATATACAGGGAGTACCGGTACAGAGTCAATGTGGAGGCTATATACAGGGAGTACCGGTACAGAGTCAATGTGGAGGCTATATACAGGGAGTACCGGTACAGAGTCAATGTGGAGGCTATATACAGGGGGTACCGGTACAGAGTCAATGTGGAGGCTATATACAGGGGGTACCGGTACAGAGTCAATGTGGAGGCTATATACAGGGAGTACCGGTACAGAGTCAATGTGGAGGCTATATACAGGGAGTACCGGTACAGAGTCAATGTGGAGGCTATATACAGGGAGTACCGGTACAGAGTCAATGTGGAGGCTATATACAGGGAGTACCGGTACAGAGTCAATGTGGAGGCTATATACAGGGGGTTACTGGTACAGAGTCAATGTGGAGGCTATATACAGGGAGTACCGGTACAGAGTCAATGTGGAGGCTATATACAGGGAGTACCGGTACAGAGTCAATGTGGAGGCTATATACAGGGAGTACCGGTACAGAGTCAATGTGGAGGCTATATACAGGGGGTATTGGTACAGAGTCAATGTGGAGGCTATATACAGGGGGTATTGGTACAGAGTCAATGTGGAGGCTATATACAGGGGGTATTGGTACAGAGTCAATGTGGAGGCTATATACAGGGGGTATTGGTACAGAGTCAATGTGGAGTCTATATACAGGGTATTACGGTACAGAGTCAATGTGGAGGCTATATACAGGGAGTACCGGTACAGAGTCAATGTGGAGGCTATATACAGGGAGTACCGGTACAGAGTCAATGTGGAGGCTATATACAGGGGGTTACTGGTACAGAGTCAATGTGGAGGCTATATACAGGGGGTACCGGTACAGAGTCAATGTGGAGGCTATATACAGGGGGTACTGGTACAGAGTCAATGTGCAGGGGCACCAGTTAGTCCAGGTAATTGAGGTAATATGTACATGTGGGTAGAGTTATTAAAGTGCCTATGTTAATAGAGAGTAGCAGAAGCGCTCCAGAGGGGGAAGGGGGGGAGCAAGGCAAATAGTCCGGGTAGCCATTTGAGCTGTTCAGGAGTCTAATGGCTTGGGGGTATAAGCTATATATAGGAGCCTTTTGGACCTGGACTTCGCGCTCCGTTACCGCTTGCTGTGCAGTAGCAGAGAGAACAATCTATGACTAGGGTGGCATGAGTCTTTTTAGGGCCTTCCCCTTGACACCGCCTGGTAAAGAGGTCCTGGATGGCAGGAAGCTTGGCCCTGGTGATGTACTAGGACGTACATACTACCCTCTGAAGTGCCTTGCAGTCGGAGGCCGAGCAGTTGCCACACACCAGGCAGTGATGCAACCAGGATGCAACCAGGATGCTCTCAATGGTGCAGCTGTGGAACCTTTTGAGGATCTGAGGACCCATGCCACAAAAAAAAGCAGTCTCCTGAGGGGGAATAGGCTTTGTCATGCCCTCTTCACAACCGTCTTGGTGTGTTTGCACCGTTCTAGTTTGTTGGTGATGTAGACACCAAGGAACTTGAAGCTCTCAACCTGCTCCACTCCAGCCCCGTCGATGAGAATGGGGCATGCTTGGTCCTCCTTTTCCTGTGTTCCACAATCATCTCCTTTGTCTTGATCACGTTGAGGGAGAAGTTGTTGTCCTGGCACCACACAGCCAGGTCTCGGACCTCCCTATAGGCTGTCTGGTCGTCGTCGGTGATCAGGCCTACCACTGTTGCCATTGGCAAACTTAATGATGGTGTTGGAGTCGTGCCTGGCCATGCAGTCATGAGTGAACAGGGAGTACAGGAGGGGACTGAGCAATCACCTCTGAGGGGCCCCTGTGTTGAGGATCAGCATGGTGGATGTGTTGTTACCTACCCTTACCACCTGGGGGCGGCCCGTCAGGAAGTCCAGGATCCAGTTGCAGAGAGAGGTGTTTAGTCCCAGGGTCCTTAGCTTAGTGATGAGCTTTGAGGGCACTATGGTGTTGAACACTTGAGCTGTAGTCAATGAACAGCATTCTCACATAGGTGTTCCTTTTGTCCAGGTCTGAAAGGGCAGTGTGGCGTGCAATAGAGATTGTATCACCTGTGGATCTGTATGCAAATTGGAGTGGGTCTAGGGATTCTGGGATAATGGTGTTGATGTGAGCCATGACCAGCCTTTCAAAGCACTTCATTGCTACCGACGTAGCTATGACTTCCTCTGTTCTCCATATAGATCTCAGAACAGATCTATTTGACTTCCTCTGTTCACAACACTAATGACATGATAATGCCTGTCCATCCACCTGTAACACATGATCACTAGCTGTTGAGTGAGTCTACAATGTGATATGTACACATCTTTTTGTAAAGAGAACAGAAAGGGGTCAGAACGTCTAGGGTAAAGCACATTATGAGGAGCCCCCTGAACCAATCACACAATTTAGCATGAAGAGGACTTTCACCCCATCCTTTCTCACCTTCTCTCCCCCCCCCCCCCCATCTTCCCCTCTCTCCCTATTTTGATGTATTTTTTATGTTTTTAATGAAGACAGTATTTGTCTCTGTGTTTCAGTGATGACAGAAACCCCTTCGGGGAGATCAGATTCCTCCCCTACCAGCCCCCACTACTCACCTCCACCGTACATGCAGGCCAGCATGATAGAGGAGATCCATGAGACCTGTGAGGGAGTAGCGTCAAAGGTGGCCTCCAGCTCCTTGAAGAAGACAGTGATGGACTTGGGGAAGGCATAGGAGAAGCCGATAGAGATGAAGGCTCCCACCACCACCGCCCAGCCCCAGCCCCCCTCTGGAGGAGTGTAGCCCACCGGACCGCCCACCGCTGGGGCCATGCTGTCAGAGGGATAGTCCTAACACCCCCACACTGAAGGGTAGGTCACACAAACCCGTTTGAGGTCTTAATCTGGTAGAGGTTATAGTTATAGTCAGTCCTTCTCAGTCTGTAGCTACCATCAGGAATCACTTTGGACCTGCAGACAGAGACAGAGAGACATTTGAATGTTAGTCATTTAGCAGATGGAGGATTATTTAAGACACTGTTTGAAGAGGTTTCAGATGGTGAAGATACTGTTTGAAGAGGTAGGGGTTTCAGATGTTTTCGGAAGATGGACAGGGACTCGGCTCTCTTAGCTTCAGAGGGAAGCTGGTTCCACCATTTGGGTGCCAGGACAGAGAAGAGCTTGGGGTCGGAGGGCCAAGAGACCCGAGGTGGCAGAACAGTGTGCTCAGGTTGGGGTGTAGGATTTAAGCATAGCCTGAAGGTATGGAGGGACAGTTCCTCTTGCTGCTCCGTAGGTAAACACCATGGTCTTGTAGTGGATGTGAGCTTCGACTGGAAGCCAGTGGAGTGTGGAGAGGAGTGGGATGACATGAATTTGGGAAAGTTGAAAACGAGGCGGGCTGCTACGTTCTGGATAAGTTGTGGGGTTGTGGTGGAAAAATTACATTGTTATATGCTAGTGTTTCTTTTGCTGATGCAGGCTCGTCTTGTGTGACTCAGTCATAAGTCTGGGTGTACAGTTAAGAGCCGGGTGCGACCACAGTATGTGACATCCCATTTGTACTATCTGCAGGAACTCATCTGTGTGGAAACTTGCAGAAAGGGACAGAGAATTGTGGCAACGTCAGCTATCTTAATCTGCACAGACAAGCTAATCACCTTTTATATATTATTATGGCCCCCCCTTTTGCATCTGCTAACTGCCACATAGACAAAGAGGTCGGACTTTTCTATAAAAGCTGAGCCAACTGTTCGTTGGGCTCTTAACTCTGCACCATTGAGTGGATTGTTAACCGCTTCATTTTTGCAAATCTTATAATAAAGTTGTTGTTTGAAGAATCTACAGTCTCTCTTCTTCTGGTTAGAATTTCCACAAAAGGGTTTAACTTCTTGCGTCGAGCCATCCCGGATCCGGGATCGTGACTACAGCCTCAAGCCCATTACCATAACGCAACGTTAACTATTCATGAAAATCGCAAATCAAGTTAAATAAATATGTTAGCTCTCAAGCTTAGCCTTTTGTTAACAACACTGTCATCTCAGATTTTCAAAATATGCTCCTCAAAACAAGAATTTGCAAAACAAGCATTTGTGTAACAGTATTGATAGCTAGCGTAGCATTTAGCGTTAGCATTCAGCAGGCAACATTTTCACAAAAAACAGAAAAGCATTCAAATAAAATATTTTACCTTCGAAGAACTTCGGATGTTTTCAATGAGGAGACTCAGTTAGATAGCAAATGTTCAGTTTTTCCTGAAAGATTATTTGTTTAGGAGAAATCGCTCCGTTTGGTGCGTCACGTTTGGCTACCAAAAAAAACGAAAATTCAGTCATCAAAACGCCAAACTTTTTTCCAAATTAACTCCATAATATCGACTGAAACATGGTAAACGTTGTTTAGAATCAATCCTCAAGGTGTTTTTCACATATCTCTTCGATGATATATCGTTCTTGGAAGTCTCCTCTCTCCCCTGAATCACATGGATGAATGCGTGCAGCTTGGGGATTACGCAGCAATTTCGACAAAGGACACCGGGCGGACACCTGGTAAATGTAGTCTCTTATGTCCAATCTTCCAATGATATGCCTACAAATACGTCACAATGCTGCAGACACCTTGGGCAAATGGCAGAAAGCGTAGGTTCGTTCAGGGCACATTCACAGCCATATAAGGAGACAATGGAAAACAGAGCCTCAAATTCTGCTCATTTCCTGTTTGAAGTTTCATCTTTTCTTTACATAGTTGAATGTGCTGACAACAAAATCACACAAAAATGATCAATGGAAATCAAATTTATCAACTCATGGAGGTCTGGATTTGGAGTCACACTCAAAATTAAAGTGGAAAACAACACTACAGGCGGATCCAACTTTAATGTAATGTCCTTAAAACAAGTCAAAATGAGGCTCAGTGTGTGTGGCCTCCACGTGCCTGTATGACCTCCCTACAACACCTGGGCATGCTCCTGATGAGGTGGCGGATGGTCTCCTGAGGGATCTCCTCCCAGACCTGGACTAAAGCAAGCCAACTCCTGGACAGTCTGTGGTGCAACGTGGCGTTGGTGGATGGAGCGAGACATGATGTCCCAGATGTGCTCAATTGGATTCAGGTCTGGGGAACGGGCGGGCCAGTCCATAGCAGCAATGCCTTCCTCTTGCAGGAACTGCTGACACACTCCAGCCACATGAGGTCTAGCATTGTCTTGCATTAGGAGGAACCCAGGGCCAACCCCACCAGCATATGATCTCACAAGGGGTCTGAGGATCTCATCTCGGTACCTAATGGCAGTCAGGCTACCTCTGGCACAGCCCCCCAAAGAAATGCCACCCCACACCATGACTGACCCACCGCCAAACCGGTCATGCTGGAGGATGTTGCAGGCAGCAGAACGTTCTCCACGGCATCTCCAGACTGTCACATGTGCTCAGTGTGAACCTGCTTTCATCTGTGAAGAGCACAGGGCGCCAGTGGTGAATTTGCCAATCTTGGAGTTCTCTGGCAAATGCCAAACGTCCTGCACGGTGTTGGGCTGTAAGCACAACCCCCACCTGTGGACGTCGGGCCCTCATACCACCCTCATGGAGTAGGTTTCTGACCGTTTGAGCAGACACATGCACATTTGTGGCCTGCTGGAGGTCATTTTGCAGGGCTCTGGCAGTGCTCCTCCTGCTCCTCCTTGCACAAAGGCGGAGGTAGCGGTCCTGCTGCTGGGTTGTTGCCCTTCTACGGCCTCCTCCACGTCTCCTGATGTACTGGCCTGTCTCCTGGTAGCGCCTCCATGCTCTGGACACTACGCTGACAGACACAGCAAACCTTCTTGCCACAGCTCGCATTGATGTGCCATCCTGGATGAGCTGCAAGACCTGAGCCACTTGTGTGGGTTGCAGACTCAGTCTCATGCTACCACTAGAGTGAAAGCACCGCCAGTTTTCAAAAGTGACCAAAACATCAGCCAAGAAGCATAGGGACTAAGAAGTGGTCTGTGGTCCCCACCTGCAGAACCATTCCTTTATTGGGGGTGTCTTGCTAAATGCCTATAATTTCCACCTGTTGTCTATGCCATTTGCACAACAGCATGTGAAATGTATTGTCAATTAGTGTTGCTTCCTAAGTGGACAGTTTGATTTCACAGAAGTGTGATTGACTTGGAGTTACATTGTGTTGTTTAAGTGTTCCCTTTATTTTTTTGAGCAGTGTATTTATTATTGCCATCGAAATGTTAGCTGTTAAAATTAGATCCAACAATATAATTAAGGGATTAGAAATCCAGGGCTGAAAAACAAAAAATGTGTCATTGTACGCTGATGATTCATGTTTTATTTTATAACCACAATTACAATCCCTCCACAGCCTCAGAGGATCTAGATAATTTGTTTTTTAATCCAAAAGAGAAAAAGTATGATCAGTGTACTATATTACATATTGGATCACAAAAAAAATGCAACGTGTACTTGTAGTCTACCAATGGAATGGCAAGCCAGACAAAATTAAAAGGGCATTGCCCCAACTCTCCCTTGGTCTTTAGGGCAAATCTGGTCTGTGATAGGAGGGGGGGGTTTTCACACCTAGCTCGGCTATTAGACTATTCTTTAGTAAAGGTTGAATAGTCTATTGATCAGCTATTAGCCCCACCTTGCAACAAATAGATGTCTTTTTGTCGAGAGCAAAACTTTATTTTCAATCAAAAATAAATTGTTCTGAAAGCAAAAACGAGGCTTCAAAGTAAAAAAATAAAAATCGAATATTTTGTAATAGACCGCAAAACGTTATGCATTTTATTCCCCAAAAATGTTTTTGAAAACAAAACTCCAATTTAATTTCACCCTCCATTTTGTCAATTTTTTGAGTGTCAGTTTGGCTACAACCAATACTGTTCAGCCTTTTTTTCCGACACAAAGGAAGTCATAGCAGACACCTACGAAGAAGGACTGTGTGATGATGGCATCTCAGGTAAGCAGCACTGGGCGTTCTTCCGTCCAACTTTTAGCTGGTAGTTAAGCTCCTATGATTCAGTGTCAGCTCATAACATAACTATATTAGAATGATAAATGATGCAATTATTATTCTCGGGCTAACCAAAAGCATTTTACTACAAACACCTGTACTCGCCATATTGTGACTTCCGGCGCCGACAGAAATGGCCGCCTCGCTTCGCGTTCCTAGGAAACTATGCAGTTTTTTTCTTACATTAGTACCCCAGGTCATCTTAGGTTTCATTACATACAGTCGAGAAGAACTACTGAACATAAGAGCAGCATCAACTCACCATCAGTACGACCAAGAATATGATTTTCACGAAGCGGATCCTGTGTTCTGCCTTTCAACCAGGACAACGGAATGGATCCCAGCCGGTGACCCCAAAAAACGACTCCGTAAAAGAGGGAAACGAGGCGGTCTTCTGGTCAGACTCCGGAGACGGGCACATCGTGCACCACTCCCTAGCATTCTTCTCGCCAATGTCCAGTCTCTTGACAACAAGGTTGATGAAATCCGAGCAAGGATAGCATTCCAGAGGGACATCAGAGACTAACGTTCTTTGCTTCACGGAAACATGGCTCACTGGAGAGACGCTATCGGAGTCGGTGCAGCCAGCTGGTTTCTCCATGCATCGCGCCGACAGAAACAAACATCTTTCTGGTAAGAAGAGGGGCGGGGGAGTATGCCTTATGGCTAACGAGACGTGATGTGGTCACAAAAACATACAGGAACTCAAGTCCTTCTGTTCACCTGATTTAGAATTCCTCATAAATCAAATGTCGACCGCATTATCTACCAAGGGAATTCTCTTCGATTAAAATCACAGCCGTATATATATTCCCCCCCAAGCAGACACATCGATGGCTCTGAACTAACTTTAATTGACTCTTTGCAAACTGGAATCCATACATCCTGAGGCTGCATTCATTGTAGCTGGGGATTTTAACAAGGCTAATCTGAAAACAAGACTCCCTAAATTGTATCAGCATATCGATTGCGCAACCAGGGCTGGCAAAACCTTGGATCATTGCTATTCTAACTTCCGCGATGCATATAAGGCCCTGCCCCGCCCTCCTTTCGGAAAAGCTGACCACGACTCCATTTTGTTGATCCCTGCCTACAGACAGAAACTAAAACAAGAAGCTCCCACGCTGAGGTCTGTCCAAAGCTGGTCCGACCAATCTGATTCCACACTCCAAGACTGCTTCCATCACGTGGACTGGGGTTTCGTATTGCGTCAGACAACAACATTGACGAATACGCTGATTCGGTGTGCGAGTTCATTAGAACGTGCGTTGAAGATGTCGTTCCCATAGCAACGATTAAAACATTCCCAAACCAGAAACCGTGGATTGATGGCAGCATTCGCATGAAACTGAAAGCGTGAACCACTGCTTTTAATCAGGGCAAGGTGACCGGAAACATGACCGAATACAAACAGTGTAGCTATTCCCTCCGCAAGGCAATCAAACAAGCTAAGCGTCAGTATAGAGACAAAGTAGAATCTCAATTCAACGGCTCAGACACAAGGAGGTATGTGGCAGGGTCTACAGTCAATCACGGATTACAAAAAGAAAACCAGCCCCATCACAGACCAGGATGTCTTGCTCCCAGGCAGACTAAATAACTTTTTTGCCCGCTTTGAGGACAATACAGTGCCACTGACACGGCCTGCAACCAAAACATGCGGTCTCTCCTTCACTGTAGCCGGGGTGACTAAAACATTTAAACGTGTTAACCCTCGCAAGGCTGCAGGCCCAGACGGCATCCCCAGCCGTGCCCTCAGAGCATGCGCAGACCAGCTGGCTGGTGTGTTTACGGACATATTCAATCAATCCCTATCCCAGTCTGCTGTTCCCACATGCTTCAAGAGGGCCACCATTGTTCCTGTTCCCAAGAAAGCTAAGGTAACTGAGCTAAACGACTACCGCCCCCCGTAGCACTCACTTCCGTCATCATGAAGTGCTTTGAGAGACTAGTCAAGGACCATATCACCTCCACCCTACCTGACACCCTAGACCCACTCCAATTTTCTTACCGCCCAAATAGGTCCACAGACGATGCAATCTCAACCACACTGCACACTGCCCTAACCCATCTGGACAAGAGGAATACCTATGTGAGAATGCTGTTCATCGACTACAGCTCGGCATTTAACACCATAGTACCCTCCAAGCTCGTCATCAAGCTCGAGACCCTGGGTCTCGCCCCCGCCCTGTGCAACTGGGTACTGGACTTCCTGACGGGCCACCCCCAGGTGGTGAGGGTAGGCAACAACATCTCCACCCCGCTGATCCTCAACACTGGGGCCCCACAAGGGTGCGTTCTGAGCCCTCTCCTGTACTCCCTGTTCACCCACGACTGCGTGGCCACGCACGCCTCCAACTCAATCATCAAGTTTGCGGACGACACAACAGTGGTAGGCTTGATTACCAACAACGACGAGACGGCCTACAGGGAGGAGGTGAGGGCCCTCGGAGTGTGGTGTCAGGAAAATAACCTCACACTCAACGTCAACAAAACTAAGGAGATGATTGTGGACTTCAGGAAACAGCAGAGGGAACACCCCCCTATCCACATCGATGGAACAGTAGTGGAGAGGGTAGTAAGTTAAGTTCCTCGGCATACACATCACAGACAAACTGAATTGGTCCACCCACACAGACAGCATCGTGAAGAAGGCGCAGCAGCACCTCTTCAACGTCAGGAGGCTGAAGAAATTCAGCTTGTCACCAAAAGCACACAAACTTCTACAGATGCACAATCGAGAGCATCCTGGCGGGCTGTATCACCGTCTGGTACGGCAACTGCTCCGCCCACAACCGTAAGGCTCTCCAGAGGGTAGTGAGGTCTGCACAACGCATCACCGGGGGCAAACTACCTGCCCTCCAGGACACCTACACCACCCGATGCTGCTCTGTACCATCACTCATTCATAAATCTTTATGTACATATTCTTTATCCCCTTACACTGTGTATAAGACAGTAGTTTTTTGGGGAATTGTTGTTAGTTAGATTACTTGTTGGTTATTACTGCATTGTCGGAACTAGAAGCACAAGCATTTCGCTACGCTCGCATTAACATCTGCTAACCATGTGTATGTGACAAATACAATTTGATTTTGATTTGATTTGATATTCAGTTGATTTAATCTAACTTCTTTTATGGCAACTCGTAAGCAGGCCATGTCCTATTTGTTTCATAGTCGATATATAATCATATTTCATGACTGTAACGGTTAGCTTTGTTTACAGAGTGATGAAAGAACACAATGTGTCGGTCAGGGAATGCTAATATGAATGGGAATATGTCAGACCAGAAAGTCAGAGCCATTAAGGCGAGGATGCCCCATGTGGGCTTTAAGATGGTCAAAGGAAGTCTCAGAGCAATGGGTCATCGTGTACAATGGAGCAGAGTTAGGGAGTCTTCGTAGCGTTTAGAAGGATGCCCCATGCGGGCTTTAAGATGGGCCATCGTGTACAATGGAGAAGAGTTAGGGAGTCTTTGCAGCATTTAGATGGTGCAGGTATCATTGCCAGAATGATCCAGCTTCGTTGCATTGCTCGGCAAAGATACATAAATAATGAAGCAGGTTAAACATCTCTTTTAATTCCAATGTTTTTTTTCAAGATACAACAACAGGTAAGTATATTATTTTGTATACATATTGCCCCCCCCCCCCTTTTTCCTCCAAACTTAACGATGGTCATTATGGCCAAACAGTTCTATTTTTGTTTCATCAGACCAGAGGACATTTCTCCAAAAAGTACAATCTTTGTCCCCAATGTGCAGTTGCAAACCGTATTCTGGCTTTTTTATGGCGGTTTTGGAGCAGTGGCTTCTTCCTTGCTGAGCGGACTTTCAGGTTATGTTGATATAGGACTCGTTTTTACTGTGAATATAGATACTTTTGGGCCTGTTTCCTCCAGCATCTTCACAAGGTCCTTTGGTGTTGTTCTGGGATTGATTTGCACTTTTCGCACCAAAGTACGTTCATCTCCAGGAGACAGAACGCATCTGACGGCTGTGTGGTCCCATGGTGTTTATACTTGCGTACGACTGTTTGTACAGATGAACATGGTACCTTCAGGCATTTGGAAATTGCTCCCAAGGATGAACCAGACTTGTGAAGGTCTACAATTTTTTTCAGGGTTCTTGGCTGATTTCTTTTGATTTTCCCATGATGTCAAGCAAAGAGGCACTGAGTTTGAAGGTAAACCTTGAAATACATCCACAGGTACACCTCCAACTGACTCAAATTATGTCAATTAGCCTATCAGAAGCTACTAAAGCCATGACATCATTTTCTGGAATTTTACAAGCTGTTTACATACACTTAGTTGACTGTGCCTTTAAACTTCTGACCCACTGGAATTGTGATTGAATATTAAGTTAAATAATGTCTGTAAACAATTGTTGGAAAAAATTGCTTGTGTCACGCAAAGTACATGTCCTAACAGACTTGCCAAAGCGATAGTTCAACAAGAAATGTGTGGAGTGGTTGAAAAACGAGTTCTAAGTGTATGTAAACTTCCAACTTCAACTGTATGTCTAATAATGACATGATCTTCTATTATTTGTCCGTATGTGTCTGTTTTTCAGCATAAAGTACTCTGTAGCCACTTAGTGTGGACACCAGGTAAGACCACACACACAGTCTCTCTCCTTCACGTCATCCTTCTCCCCTTTCTCCCTAAATCCTCTAGGTTATATCAACTGTGTTGGTGAACCCCTCCCCCATGTGAACAGGCTGACAGAGGGCACAGCATGATGAGGTGAGAGGTCAGGTCAACAGGAAGTATTATTAAAGAGATGCTTTACATTGAAATACAGACAGAGATGTAGTAGTCCCAGAGTTAATGATCCAAGGTCCTTACCTTAAGGTTTTAAGAGTAGAGTAAGGCCATTCCAATTAAATCGGAATGGCCGATTAATTAGGGCCGATTTCAAGTTTTCATAACAATCGGAAATCTGTATTTTTGGGCGCCGATTAGCATTTTTCTTTTACACCTTTATTTAACAAGGCAAGTCAGTTAAGAACACATTCTTATTTTCAATGGCGGCCTAGGAACGGTGGGTGGGTTAACTGCCTCGTTCAAGGGCAGAAAGACAGATTTTTACCTTGTCAGCTCGGGGGACCCAATCTTGCAACCTTACAGTTAACTAGTCCAACGCAATAACGACCTGCCTCTCTCTCGTTGCACTCCACAAGGAGACTGCCTGTTACGCAAATGCAGTAAGCCAAGGTAAGTTGCTAGCTAACTTCTTACCTGGGAATATTGAAGACTCATGTTAAAAGGAACCACCAGCTTTCATATGTTCTCATGTTCTGAGCAAGGAACTGAAACGTTAGCTTTCTTACATAGCACATATTGCACGTTCTTCTCCAACACTTTGTTTTTGCATTATTTCAACCAAATTGAACATGTTTCATTATCTACTTGAGGCTAAATTGATTTTATTGATGTATTATATTAAGTTTAAAAAAGTTAATTCAGTATTGTTGTAATTGTCATTATTACAAAAACATTTATTTATTTTATAAAAAATAAATTTAAAAAAATGTATGTATTTTAAACACCTGGATAATGAACTTCTTTCAATAAAGCGTTTCACATTCTCCACTGGTTGAAATTAAGTATCTCATTGAAATACTATCCTGTGTCCTCAGATGAATGCAGATGAAGGGAGTTAGATAAGCATAGGTGTATTTCTGTATATATAAATTACAAATCAGCCTTTACTTAAATCATGTTTCTAGTCTATTGCATAGTTACAATGTGTAATCATTGATGTCCCAGGAGTGGTAAATACTGTTGAAGTGTATAATTGTAATACACACCTGCATCATTCAAAGAATTGAGTTTGATACACCTGGTATTGGATATGACTGAAAAAGAATGTCTTACTGAACCGCACCTTAATTTCCCAAGGAAGAGTACATGAGCAGTGAATATATTCAATGTACAGGCTACAATGTGGGAATCTCATGAGTGGTAAAAACTACAGTACATGTATATAGGACTTGCATCCTTAAGATGAACATTAAGAACAGTTCAGCGAGACAACTCAAAAGGTGAAATCCATAAAAAAAACACCAAGATAATGGAATTCATTGCCCTTGACAATCAACCGTTCCCTGTCGTGGGTGATTTTGGCTTGCGCGACTGGTCGAGCTTTTAATTTCACACGTCAAATAACACAGTTCTATTATAGAATGGTGTGTGTTCTGAATTTGCACATTCAAACCAAGCGCCACCACTACTATCAGAAGCACTGTCAAAGCTGTACAAATAAAGTCTGCAAACAAGCAAACACCGGCCATGAACGATGTGTTTACAAAACCACATTGGGAATAAAGCATAATTTGTTCGACTGCAACTTCTGGGGTGGCTAGCTTCAACTTGGTACCTAGATAGCACCAATACAACCGGCCTGAAAATGACCTGTAAAAACTGCAGTCATTTTCACTATTCTTAGCAATGATTTAGGAATCCCTTGTGATTAAGTATTAGCTAGGTTGCCACTTGTTGTTTGCCTATTGAAATTGAACTTTGAGCTACTTAACTTCTTTGGGGTAGGGGGCAGTATTGGGTAGCTTTGATTAAAAAATGTTCCCAAATTAAGCTGCCTGCTACTCAGACGTAAAAGCTAGAATATGCATATAATTAGGAAATTTGGATAGAAAACACTGACGTTTCTAAAACTGTTTGAATGATGTCTGAGTATAACATAACTCATATGGCAGGCAAAAACCTGAGAAAAAGAATCCAACCAGGAAGTGGGAAATCTGAGGTTTGTAGTTTTTCAAATCAGCACCCATTGAAGATACGGGGTAATGTTAGTTATGTTTCACTTCCCAAGGCTTCCACTAGATGTCAACAGTATTTAGAACCTGTTTTGAGGAATCTACTCTAAAGGAGGGGCTCATAAGGGCTCTTTGAGTGAGTGGTCTGGCAGAGTGCCACAGCCTTGGTCTGGCGCGCTCACGTGAAAGGTAGCTAAGTTACACTTCATTTGTACAGACAAAGGAATTGTCCGGTTGGAACATTAAATGAAGTTATATGTTAAAAACATCCTAAAGATTGATTCCATAATTAGGTTGGCATGTTTCTACGGGCTGCAACGGAACTTTTGAACTTTTCGTCCAACGCGACCTGAACGCGCTTTTGGATTTGTTTACCAAACACCCTAACAAAAGAAGATATTTGGACATAACTGATGAACATTATCGAAGAAATCAAACATTTATGGTGGAACTGGGATTCCTGGGAGTGCATTCTGATGAAGATTATCAAAGGTAAGTGAATATTTAAAATGCTATTTCTGAGTAATGTTGACTCCCCAATATGGCAGGTATCTTTTTGGCTGCTTTGTTGTCTAAAGGCTGTGCTCAGATTATGGAGAAAGTAAACCATGCAATAAAGTTCTTTAAATCTGACACAGCGGTTGCATTAACCTGTAGTGATGCCCAGCCCGTGAACGGGACCGTTATCATCATCTGACACTAATTAGCATAACACAACGGACATAAAAAATCCTAGAAAATATTCCTATTCATGAAAATCACAAGTTAAATATATTGGAACAAAGCTTAGCCTTTTGTTAAATCACCCTGTCATCTCAGATTTTCAAAATATGCTTAACAGCCAACGCTAGACAAGCATTTGTGTAAGTTTATCATAGCCTGCTACCTTGCTAGCAGCAGGCAAACTTGTCACGGAAATCAGAAAAGCAATCAAATTAAATAGTTTACCTTTGATGTACTTCGGATGTTTTCACTCACGAGACTCCCAGGTACATAGCCAAAGCAAATTTTTTTCCCAAAAGAGTATTTTTGTAGGCGAAATAGCACCGTTTGTTCTTCACGTTTGGCTGAGAAATCGCCCGGAAATTGCGGTCACCACAACGCCAAATTTTTCCCCAAAATAGCTCCATAATGTCGACAGAAACATGGCAAAAGTTGTTTAGAATCCATCCTCAAGGTGTTTTTCTAATATCTATTCAATAATATATCAGTCGGGACAATTCGTTTTTCACTCTGACCGATTGGAGTAATGGCTACCTCACGCAAGAATCTCTCTCAGAGCCACCATGTGACCACTTACGCAATGTGGCCGCCTACGGCTATTCTTCAACAGAAATTAGTAAAGCTACGTCACAATGCTGTAGACACCATGGGGAATACGTAGAAAGCGTAAGCTCGTTGATGGTGCATTCACAGCTAAATAGGGAGTCATTGGAACGCAGCGCTTTCAAAACCTGGGGCACTTCCGGATTGGATTTCTCTCAGGCTTTCACTTGCAACATCATTTCTGTTATACTCACAGACAATATCTTTACAGTTTTGGAAACGTTAGAGTGTTTATCGAAAGCTGTCAATTATATGCATATTCTAGCATCTTTTCCTGACAAAATATCCTGTTTAAAACAGGAACGTTTTTTTTCCAAAAATGAAAATACTGCCCCCTAACACCAAGAGGTTAAGGAGACGTTTATCTAAAGTTCCATGTATAATAGTCGTATGTTTATTATGAGTATTTCTGTAAATTGATGTGGCTCTCTGCAATATCACTGCATGTTTTAGAACTACTGAATATAACGCGCCAATGTAAACTCAGATTTTTTTTTATATATGAACTTTATCAAACAAAACATACATGTATTGTGTAACATGAAGTCCTATTAGTGTCATCTGATGAAGATCAAAAGGTTAGTGATTAATTTGATCTCTTTCTCCTTTTTGTGACTCCTCTTTGGCTGGAAAAAATGGCTGTGTTTTTCTGTGGCTTGGTGGTGACCTAACAATCGTTTGTGGTGCTTTCGCTGTAAATCCTTTTTGAAATCACACTGTGGCTGGATTAACGAGAATTTCCTTTAAAATGGTGTAAAATACCTGAATGCTTGAGGAATTTAAATTGAGATTTTTGTTGTTGCTGTTGCGGGGGGGGGGGGGGGGGGGTGTTGTGTGTTATGTGTTGTGAAGCTAGCCACAATAGGGGTTAGGCACAATAGTGAAATTTGTAGTTTGCCTTCAAAATAAAAGTACCTCTGAAAGTGGCTAGCTTCACATAGATGGTCCGACAACCATTAATCAAATAAGAACGGTTTTATAAATGAGGGTTATTTTAGATGATGACACCTAGCTATATGGTTAGATAGTAGCTATAGCTACTAACTATACATCTACTGAAACAGATGTCGTTTTGCTATGTTTCTGGGAAAGAACATTGTTTGCATCCATCAGCTAGCTAGCTTTTTAATGACCGGCACTGTAGGTACGCAAGACAACTTTACCAACATCATAGCATACAAGTTGTCATTTACAACTGCGACCTGGCCAAGAATGAAGCAAAGCAGTGCGACACAAACAACACAAAGTTACACATGGAATAAACTAGCGTACAGTCAATAATACAGTTGAAAAAAATCTATATACAGTGAGTGCAAATGAGGTAAGAAAAGAGAGGCAAGGCAATAAATATGCCATGGTGGTGAAGTAATTACAATATACCAATTAGACACTGTAGTGATTGATGTGCAGAAGATGAATGCGCAAGCATATAAGTAATGCAGTAATATGAAATACAAGTGATAGTGTAATCAACGTGTAATAACGATGGGGGGGGAGAGAATCATGAACGTGTTAAATTATTATGTGACATGCAGTCATATTCAGGCCCTAATTGGTCAACAAGTTTATTTGACAGGTCAAATAGTGTTCTCTTCTTTGAGAACAGTGTGGTGTGTGTGTGTGTGTGTGTAACCTTCTTTAACTAGGAAAGTCAGTTAAAGAACAAATTCTTATTTACAATGACGGCCTACCGCGGCCACACCCGGACGATGCTGGGCCAAGTGCACTCTTCCCAAGAAAGGCTAATAGTTTATTACCATCTGTTCTAAACAGTCATTCAACAAGATGGAAATGCATAAGATATTCCCATGAAACTGAGACCAAATGATTGGCATGCAGTTTCACCAGTAACATTTCAAGAATTGGCATTCACCATTGACAGTGATGGACTATTTTGAAATGAGGTATGCCTAACTTGATGTTTGAGGGTATTAAAAATATAACATTTTCTTGAGACAAAATGTGTGGGCATAGGCAGACATTGCAATTGGAGGTTCCATTTTATGCATATTTTATAAACAGGGCTCTCCAACCCTGTTCCTGGAGAGCTACCATCCTGTAGGGTCTACATTCCAACCCTAATCTAGCACACCTGATTATAATAATTAGCTGGATTATAAAATGGATGGGGTTGGTTACAAATGGGGTTGGAGAGAAACCCTACAGGAGGGTCTCTCTCCAGGAACAGGTTGGAGAGAAACCCTACAGGAGGGTCTCTCTCCAGGAACAGGTTGGAGAGAAACCCTACAGGAGGGTATCTCTCCAGGAACAGGTTGGAGAGAAACCCTACAGGAGGGTATCTCTCCAGGAACAGGTTGGAGAGAAACCCTACAGGAGGGTATCTCTCCAGGAACAGGTTGGAGAGAAACCCTACAGGAGGGTATCTCTCCAGGAACAGGTTGGAGAGAAACCCCACAGGAGGGTATCTCTCCAGGAACAGGTTGGAGAGAAACCCTACAGGAGGGTATCTCTCCAGGAACAGGGTTGGAGAGCCCTGTAATTCAATAGGCTATATCTGTCGGTACAAACTTTTATTGAGGAAATGACGACATCACTGACATATTTTGTTGCGCTCCCTGACCTAAACAAATAGCAGTACACCACTCCCAGTCAGATCGGGGCGGCAGGGTAGCCTAGTGGTTAGAGCGTTGGACTAGTAACCGAAAGGTTGCAAGTTCAAATCCCGAGTTGACAAGGTACAAATCTGTCGTTCTGCCCCTGAACAGGCAGTTAACCCACTGTTCCTAGGCCGTCATTGAAAATAAGAATTTGTTCTTAACTGACTTGCCTAGTTAAATAAAAGGTACAACAAAAAAAAAAAATCTTCAAGTCTACTAAACCACTCCCAGTCAGATCTGTGGTAGGTCTACTAAACCACTCCCAGTCAGATATGTGGTAGGTCTACTAAACCACTCCCAGTCAGATCTGTGGTAGGTCTACTAAACCACTCCCAGTCAGATCTGTGGTAGGCCTACTAAACCACTCCCAGTCAGATCTGTGGTAGGCCTACTAAACCACTCCCAGTCAGATCTGTGGTAGGCCTACTAAACCACTCCCAGTCAGATCTGTGGTAGGCCTACTAAACCACTCCCAGTCAGATCTGTGGTAGGCCTACTAAACCACTCCCAGTCAGATCTGTGGTAGGTCTACTAAACCACTCCCAGTCAGATCTGTGGTAGGTCTACTAAACCACTCCCAGTCAGATCTGTGGTAGGTCTACTAAACCACTCCCAGTCAGATCTGTGGTAGGTCTACTAAACCACTCCCAGTCAGATCTGTGGTAGGTCTACTAAACCACTCCCAGTCAGATCTGTGGTAGGTCTACTAAACCACTCCCAGTCAGATCTGTGGTAGGTCTACTAAACCACTCCCAGTCAGATCTGTGGTAGGTCTACTAAACCACTCCCAGTCAGACACTATTTTGATCTGCCGCTGACCATGTTTTAGCCTTGACATCGTCATAAACTACATTTGGATTAGCCTACACTGTAATTCAAATCAACTGGACTGGATTATTTTACCGCACCAGTTTTACAATCCAATGCATGTGCGATCTATGCAATAAAACTGATATTGCGGCGCGTATATATTTTTTTTTAATTCTGATTTTTTTCAGGGGGTGCTACAGCACCCTCAGCACCTCTACTTCCCACAGTTATGGACCTCTACTTCCCACACTTGGATTACTTCATGGAGAAAAAATAAATAAACAGCCTTTTCTAAATTCAAACTGACCCATTACAACTGGACACAGATATTTTATGAGACTTGTATTCACAAATCGAGGACGAAGACAGCATCGCCAAGCAAAGGTTGTTCAAAAATTCTGTGCTACACCCAACAGTACCTATCCTGGAACTCCCAGTAGAATAACAAAAATATTTGGTTAATTCACATTAACAGAATGTGACTTAACCAAAGATTTTTGTAACAGTCTGTAGCTAAGAGAACTGGTGATCAGCAGATGAGAGGTGATCATGATGAAATCCCAAAGAAACATAGTGAGTTCAGAGAACAACTGTAGGCGGAGTGTTGTCATGATCAAACTGCCATTCAGGTCCTCGAGTCATCTTCTGCTTGAAATCCAGCATAATGTCTAACCCATCGAGAGGGATACGGTCCATGAGTTAGTTCTGCTTCAATGACACATGCAGGTAAAGGAATATTTCTCTCCAATCATTTACTCCAGGAAGAAGCCCAGACACCACACGGCATTGTCTGTAACACATTGTACAGTTTGAACATGCACATAGGCAGAGATTACGTGTATAGAACAATATTTACCCTAATTGACAGAAATATGGCATAAATCTCAAACTTTGCACAGTGACCAGACCGTACAAATGTACCAGTATCTAGCTACAGCCATGTTTCACATGCACGCTTAGGCAAATATATTTATAGTAAAACCAGATATTACATTTTAGAGATTTTCAAACATTTAAATTGTTGTATTATAGTTTATCCTCAATGTTAGCTAGTAAACTTAGCTAGCTAGCTTGTTGGATAGCCAATAATTGTTATTTGCATCTGTTTAGAATCCTATTTTTCGTCATGCCTATAATTGAGTGATTTTAAAATAAATCTATCATAACCAATGTCAACCCTTGTCAATTATGTTATATTTAGCTAGTAAAACTATTTAGCTAATGTTACATGATCCCTAAAAAGTTAAAACAGGAGGCCTGACACATATTAACCAGTTAACAGGCGCCAGGCTAACTAGCTAGCCAACGCCGGTCATGTGCTAACATTTGCTGGTAAACCTAGATTTAGGCGGCTGGTTGTAATGTTATAACTTGTGTCTGCCTGCCTTGGGGGAAGGACGGGGCCAGAGCACGAAGCACCGCCCCACATGAGTTGTAGAGACAAGGGGAAAAAAATGTGTCAGCTTATATAATTAGCAATGAATCTGCTGATTGGACGTCTTTCAGCGACGTTCCTATCGAACAAGGATAACCACATATACACGCACAAAAACGTATAGTGTGGTCAGTATCACAAAATCACATTTTATTGGTCACATACAAATATTCAGCAGATGTTATTGCGGGTGTTGCGAAATGCTTGTGACTGATTATCTGGTGTAACAGAGCCATCGCAAAACGCCACAAAGCAGGACTACATTTATTCTCAGACCCCATCAATACACCGGAAATCATCATTCAGCGCGCGACGCCCAGACCTTTATTCCTCCCTCCTGGGCATTGTGTGAAACATCTCACGGTCCTAGAAATGCCTCGGACATGATGAAAACAAGCCCAGATTCGCCCAGGGCGAAATTCCCCTTTAACAATAGGTAGTCCAGGTATGTCAAGGGGGTGGGCCTTTCCCCTTTTGTTTCATATTGTTCCTCAAGCAAGGGGGGGGGGGCGATGACATCATGAATTCCCATCAGACCAAGCCCTACTCCTTGACGTTTGCAGTTGTGTCTAATCAGCACTATTTTGCTATTAGACTGTTTTGACCGATTAGTGTGTGTGTTACTGTATTTATACTCGGGATATGGCTTTGCAACAGGAAACGTTAGAAAATCACTGGAGGATGTGGTGGAAGTACCTTTGGCAGTCTTTACAGCTGTAAATCATCTAGAATACAATTCTACCAACTATGAAACTCTTAGGGCAACATACAGTGTACAAAATATTAGGAACAGGGACCAGAAAGACATGGACAGGAAAGGGACCAGGAAAGGACAGGGACCAGGAAAGGGACCGGGAAAGACAGGGACCGGGAAAGACAGGGAGGGAGGAATGAATGCGGTCCAATTCTCAACCCTTCTTCCTAAGTGTGCACTCATACACTCCCCCTAATGGATTACCTCCCTCAGTTACATGATCTGACTGAGCTGCTGTCTCTTGTCAATGTTTTGAACTGACGTAAAGACAGGACACTTGCCTTGTAACTAACCCTAACTAGAAACTAGAAACGTTCACTCTCCTACCTCATGTAGGATATTTTTGCTTTGATTTCATGAGAAGCTCCATTTAGCCATTGGCGCTGCTATTCTGTGTTACGGTCAGGTCAATACATGTGAGTTGCAGTGCTTTTCTCCAATGGGAAAAATGAATGCTAATTGTTGAATATATTAGGGGTACAGTAATAATTCTGGCATTTCTTGAAAGTCAAAAATCCTCCCCTTTTCAATGTAACCACTTATTTACCCTCTTGACAGTTATGATGGGGAGAAAAATCAGATCAGTAAATTGTTTAACATCTAGCCAAGGCTTTATAGTATATGGTTAATTATGGCTGGCACTGGTTATAATCTGCCACAATATCAATGTTGCCAGCTACGGTATGCAAGGGGACAGTCGGCCTGGTTGGACAAGGCTGCACCAAATGGAAGTTAGTCTGTCCATTTCTCTACATGTGACTCAAATGGCTGACTAAAACTAGACAATCTTTGTCCTAAACTAAAGGACGAAATGACTCAAATGTAAAAATGTATTTTAAGACTAAAACTAAATCTAAAATAGCTGCCAAAATGAACACTGCACTGTAACCTGTACCACTAGTACCAGGTGTAAACAGCCATGTCTCTGTGTAATCATTACCCTGTCAGTCTGGTAACTGGTTAACCACACCAGAGTCTGACACGACATTACAATACACTAATACCTCATGATCTAAAACACACAAAGGCCCAGACGAATTACCAGGACACGTACTCAGAGCATGCTCTGACCATCTGTAGCCATGAAATGCTCTGAAAGGCTGGTCATGGCTGACATCAACACCGTCATCCCAGACCCGCTTCAATCCCCATACCGCCCCAACAGATGATGCAATCTCTATTGCACTCCACACTGCCCTTTTCTATCTATACAAAAGACACAGCTATGTGAGAGGGTGCTCAGTCCCCTGCTGTACACCCTCTTCACCCAAGACTGCGTGGCCGCCATAACTCCAACACCATCATTACGTTTGCTGATGACAAGACGGTTGTAGGCCTGATCACCAACGACGAGACAGCCTACAAGTAGGAGGTCATTGACCTGGCAGTTTGGTGCCAGGACAACTACCTCTCCCTCAACGTGGGCAAGACAAAGGATCTTATCGTGGACTACAAGAAATCGAAGACTGAAAACACCCCCATTCACATCAACGGGGCTGTAGTGGAGCAGGTCGAGAGCTTCCTGCCATCCAGGACCTCTATACCAGGCGGTGTAAGAGGAAAGTTCTAAAAAGGGTCAAAGACTCCAGCCACCCAAGTCATACCTTTCTCTCTGCTACCACATGGTAAGTGGTATCGATGCACCAAGTCTGAAACCAACAGGACAGCTTCTACCCCCAAGCCATAAGACTGATAAATAGTTGACCAATAGCATGCCTCCACTATCTGCATTGACCCTTTCTGCACCAACTCTTGACTCATCACATACGCTGCAGTTACTGTTTATCATCTATCCTGTTGCCTAGTCACTTTATCCCTACCTATATGTACATATCTACTCAACTACCTCATACTCCTGCACATTGACCCCGTACGCAGCCTGGTTACCACTGACCCAATACTGGTACCCCGTGTATATAGCCTAGTTACCACTGACCCAGAACTGGTACCCCGTGTATATAGCCTAGTTACCACTGACCCAGAACTGGTACCCGTGTATATAGCCTAGTTACCACTGACCCAGTACTGGTACCCCGTGTATATAGCCTAGTTACCACTGACCCAGTACTGGTACCCCGTGTATATAGCCTAGTTACCACTGACCCAGTACTGGTACCCCGTGTATATAGCCTAGTTACCACTGACCCAGTACTGGTACCCCGTGTATATAGCCTAGTTACCACTGACCCAGTACTGGTACCCCTGTGTATATAGCCTAGTTACCACTGACTCAGTACTGGTAATCATGTGTATATAGCCTAGTTACCACTGACTCAGTACTGGTAACCATGTGTATATAGCCTAGTTATCGTTACTCATTGTGTTATTATTTATCTCTGTAAGTAAGCATTTCGCCATTAGTATACACCTGGTTGTTTACGAAGCACGTGACAAATACAATTGTATTTTAATTGATTTGACACACACACACTAATGACACTGCCGTCTCACTTTCTACAACACGCAAACACACTGCCTTGCCTTCCTCTCTTTAAGAACTCCGTTGGCACTAGACTGGTGAACCGCAGGGCACTAGACTGGGTCTGCACTGGTGAACCGCAGGGCACTAGACTGGGTCTGCACTGGTGAACCGCAGGGCACTAGACTGGGTCTGCACTGGTGAACCGCAGGGCACTAGACTGGGTCTGCACTGGTGAACCGCAGGGCACTAGACTGGGTCTGCACTGGTGAACCGCAGGGCACTAGACTGGGTCTGCACTGGTGAACCGCAGGGCACTAGACTGGGTCTGCACTGGTGAACCGCAGGGCACTAGACTGGGTCTGCACTGGTGAACCGCAGGGCACTAGACTGGGTCTGCACTGGGTCTCTCTCTCTTTGTGGTCAAAGAATAATGCTAGTAGCCTTTAAAAAGACCTGAGGGTTGATAAGCTACTAATGTTATACTAGGTTTATTCTAAAAGACTAAAAACAAGGTTTCCTCTCTTCTCCGTGTGATCCACTATTAGACTAAACAAGGTTTCATCTCTTCTCTGTCTCGTCTAACAGTCCTAATACTGTGCTGAGTGCTAGAACATTATGCCAGAGTCTTAGAGGTCTAGGGTCTCTGGTCTGTGTCCTGACCAGGAAGAATCAACACCACAAATGGAGCCTTCTGAGCTTTACGCAGTCTGGGGACCAGATTAAACAAATTATACAGGAATCACTATTCATCAAACTGACATGACAACACACACCATTCAGCCATCTGGAACGTGGCCATGTAGCCACAGCTTCCTCTGATGAAATCAGATCTCATGTTTTACGGTGCGTCCGGATGCTGTTTCCCAACCAACACGATTCAAACCATTAGACCAGCGGGAGCGGCTCAAATCTAACATCACAACAGTGGGGAGAAGAACGACAATGGCTACCTGTACCTGCTGACTGAACCAACCACACTACAATGGCTACCTGTACCTGGTCAAAAGGACACAATATAGAATAAAGAGTCGTTTAGGACACTCCACATCTGTCTGACTACAGTAGAATCTACATCAGTGTTTCCCAACCCCTGTCCTCCAGTATAATCTACATCAGTGCTTCAACTCCTCCTGTCTCAGCCTCCAGTATTTATGCTGCAGTAGTTTGTGTCAGGGGGCTAGGATCAGTCTGTTATATCTGGAGTATTTCTCCTGTCTTATCCGGTGTCCTGTGTGAATTTAAGCGCTCTCTCTCGCTCTCTCAAGACCTGAGCCCTACAACCATGCCTCAGGATTACCCGACATGACTCCTTGCTGTCCCCAGTCCACCTGGCCATGCTGCTGCTCCAGTTTCAACTGTTCTGCATGCGGCTATGGAACCCTGACCTAATCACCGGACATGCTACCTGTCCCAGACCTGCTGTTTTCAACTCTCTAGAGACAGCAGGAGCGGTAGAGATACTTGTCAGTTGGCTTTTCATAGCCGATCATTACATTTACTCCTGAGGTGCTGACCTGTTGCACCCTCGACAACCACAGTGATTATTATTATTTGACCCTGCTGGTCATCTATGAATATTTGATTATCTTGGCCATGTTCTGTTATAATCTCCACCCGGCACAGCCAGAAGAGGACTGGCCACCCCTCATAGCCTGGTTCCTCTCTAGGTTTCTTCCTAGGTTCTGGCCTTTCTAGGGAGTTTTTCCTAGCCACCGTGCTTCTACACCTGCATTGCTTGCTGTTTGGGGTTTTAGGCTGGGTTTCTGTACAGCACTTTGAGATATCAGCTGATGTAAGATGGGCTTTGTAAATACATTTGATTGATTGATTGATTGGTTTTTCAACCCTGGTCCTCCAGTATAATCTACATCAGTGTTTCCCAACCCTGGTTGGGTTACAACAAAACTGTGTACTGTCGGGGGTACTGGAGGACCAGGGTTGTGAAACACTGAGCTAGATTATACTGGAGGGCCAGGATTGTGAAACACTGAGCTAGATTATACTGGAGGACCAGGGTTGGGAAACACTGAGCTAGATTATACTGGAGGGCCAGGATTGTGAAACACTGAGCTAGATTATACTGGAGGGCCAGGATTGTGAAACACTGAGCTAGATTATACTGGAGGACCAGGGTTGTGCTGAGATGTTGACTGGGAGAGAATGTATCACTTCCTCATGACTAATGTAATAACTGTTGATGAGTCTCTGACTTAGAAGAGGAACAGAACTGCTGTTAGCAACCCTACACTGTTACCATAGGGCAACTTAGAATAGGAACAGACCTGCTGAAGAGAAACTGAATGCCTTCAGAGAGACCGAGAGAGAGGGGAGAGACCGAGAGAGAGGGGAGAGACATAAAAGTGTGTGCTAACTATATCCCCCCCAATTGAATCCCCAAACTTTAACAATGACAGATCCTTCATCCTAGAGGGGGAGATCAACCATTTCCAGGCCCAGGGACATGTACTAGTCTGTGGTGACCTAAATGCCAGAACTAGACAAGAACCTGACACCCTCAGCACACAGAGGGACAAACACCAACCTGGAGGTGACAACATTCCCTCCCCCATATGCCCCCCTAGGCACAACTATGACAAAACAACCAACAAAAACAGGTCACAACTCCTGCAGCTCTGTCGCACGCTGGGTCTGTACATCATCAATGTTAGGCTTCGATGAGACTCCTATGGTAGGTACACCCATAGCTCATCTCTTGGCAGTAGTACTGTAGATTACTTTATCACTGAGCTCAACCCAGAGTCTCTCAGAGCGTTCAGTCAGCCCAACCCTATCAGACCACAGCAAAATCAGTCTACTTGAACAGAGCAATACTCAATCATGAGGCATCAAAGCCAAATGAACTGCACAATATTAAGAAATGCTTTAGACTGAAGGAAAGTAGTGTAAAAAACTAATTAGGCAACAAATTCACTCTTAGACAACTTCCTGGACAAAACATTTCACTGTAATAGTGAAGTTGTAAACTTGGCAGTAGAAAACCTAAACAGTATATTTGACCTCTCAGCTCCCCTATCAAATCTAAACATTTCAAGCAGACAACTTAAGAAAATTACCAACAGTGACAATTGGTTTGATGAAGAATGCAAAAACCTAAGAAAGAAATTGAGAATCCTGTCCAACCAAAAACAGAGACCCAGAAAACCTGAGCCTATATTCACTATGGTGAATATAAAGTGGGGCAAAAAAGTATTTAGTCAGCCACCAATTGTGCAAGTTCTCCCACTTAAAAAGATGAGAAGCCTGTAATTTTCATCATAGGTACACTTCAACTATGACGGACAAATGAGAAGAAAAAAATCCAGAAAATCACATTGTAGGATTTTTAATGAATTTATTTGCAAATTAAATTTATGACAGCCAACAACAGACAGTCATAAATAGATCACGCTGCAGGCAGCATATGAAAAAGGTTTACAACTGATAATTGATCACATCGTTCAAGAATGTTACGATGAAGACAGCTTTGTAGAGACAAAACAGACAGCTCACGCAGTCTCCTCGTTGATGGCTTCGTGTCTGTCAATCTTGTTGCCAAGGACCAGGATCGGCACGTTTCCAATGGTCTCATCTGTCATTGATGCTAGTCAAAACAACAATGGTGTGGACTAGTAGTTTATAACTGTTGCCGGCTATAACATCGACTTTATCGATAAATGGGCAGATGAACTGCCATGCAGTCTCCTCGTGGAGTGCAATGTAATCGGCCATAATCAGCGGCAAAAAATGACAATTACTGATTGTTATATAACCTTGAAATGTAATTTTAATTTTACTAGGCAAGTCAGTTAAGAACAAATTCTTATTTTCAATGACGGCCTAGGAACAGTGGGTTAACTGCCTGTTCAGGGGCAGAACGACACATTTGTACCTTGTCAGCTCGGGGATTTGAACTTGCAACCTTTCGGTTACTAGTCCAACGCTCTAACCACTAGGCTACCCTGCCACCCTAATTAATTGGCAATGCCGATTAAATCGGTCGACCTCTAGTCTCTCGTGGTGTCTCCTAACCAGCCTCTAATATGCATTCTAGTCATGCGCTGGGATGCCACGAAACGCACAATACACAAATAGAAGTTAGGCTACTGCATGTTCGTAAAACTGACCCAAGTACCATTTTTCATTTGCATCCAGAACAATAAAATGTTCCAATAATCAAGCCACTCTGCCATACTCACATTTTGCTGAAAAGACACCGATTTATATTCAAGTTCGGTCTGTTTCAGTTTGAAAATAATTCAAAAATGTTTGCTAAATTCTAGATTTAATAAGCCAACATTGAATACTTTAAACTATACAAGAATAATACACGGTACTTTATGATATTTTTTAACCCCTACCACTACTAAAAATCCATAATGCACTAAGTCTGGAACTAACAGGACCCTGAACAGCTTCTACCCCCAAGCCATAAGACTGATAAATAGTTGACCAATAGCTTGCCTCCACTATCTGCATTGACCCTTTCTGCACCAACTCTTGACTCATCACATACGCTGCAGTTACTGTTTATCATCTATCCTGTTGCCTAGTCACTTTATCCCTACCTATATGTGCATATCTACTCAACTACCTCATACTCCTGCACATTGACCCCGTACGCAGCCTGGTTACCACTGACCCCATACGCAGCCTGGTTACCACTGACCCAGTACTGGCACCCCGTGTATATAGCCTAGTTACCACTGACCCAGTACTGGTACCCCGTGTATATAGCCTAGTTACCACTGACCCAGTACTGGTACCCCGTGTATATAGCCTAGTTACCACTGACCCGGTACCCCGTGTATATAGCCTAGTTACCACTGACCCGGTACCCCGTGTATATAGCCTAGTTACCACTGACCCGGTACCCCGTGTATATAGCCTAGTTACCACTGACCCGGTACCCCGTGTATATAGCCTAGTTACCACTGACCCGGTACTGGTACCCCGTGTATATAGCCTAGTTACCACTGACCCAGTACTGGTACCCCGTGTATATAGCCTAGTTACCACTGACCCGGTACTGGTACCCCGTGTATATAGCCTAGTTACCACTGACCCAGTACTGGTACCCCGTGTATATAGCCTAGTTACCACTGACCCAGTACTGGTACCCCGTGTATATAGCCTAGTTACCACTGACCCAGTACTGGTACCCCGTGTATATAGCCTAGTTACCACTGACCCAGTACTGGTACCCCGTGTATATAGCCTAGTTACCACTGACCCGGTACTGGTACCCCGTGTATATAGCCTAGTTACCACTGACCCAGTACTGGTACCCCGTGTATATAGCCTAGTTACCACTGACCCGGTACTGGTACCCCGTGTATATAGCCTAGTTACCACTGACCCAGTACTGGTACCCCGTGTATATAGCCTAGTTACCACTGACCCAGTACTGGTACCCTGTGTACATACAATTTAAGTCAGAAGTTTACATACACCTTAGCCTTACCTCATACTCCAAATACATTCAAACTCAGTTTCACAAATCCTGACATCTAATCCTTGTAAAAATTACCTGTTTTAGGATCACCAATTTATTTTAAGAATGTGAAATGCCAGAATAATAGTAGAGAATGATTAATTTCGGTTTTTATTTCTTTCATCACAATCCCAGTCGGTCAGAAGTTACATACACTCAATTAGTATTTGGTATCATCGTCTTTAAATTGTTTAACTTGGGTCAAACGTTTTGGGTAGGCTTTCACAAGCTTTCAACAATAAATTGGATGAATTTTGGTCCATTCCTTCTGACAGAACTGGTGTAACTGAGTCAGGTTTGTAGGCCTCCTTGCTCACACATGCTTTTTCAGTTCTGCCCACAAATGTTCTATAGGATTGAGGTTGGGGCTTTGTGATGGCCATTCCAATTGTTGTCCTTAAGCCATTTTGCCACACATTAGGAAGTATGCTTGGGGTCATTGTCCATTTGGAAGACCCATTTGCGACCAAGCTTTAACTTTGACTGATGTCTTGAGATGTTGCTTCAATATAGCCACATCATGATGCCATCCATTCTCTACACTATTCAGCGCTTAGGAAAAACAGGACCTCCAACAGCCGAAGCTAAGTAGTAACATTAACATGATGCCTTCTAATTGCAGTCGCTGTACTCATAATATACAGGAGAACGATCGCCTTACGGGGAGGATAGCTGTGCTACAAGCCCAGCTTCAGACACAATCATTAGGCAAGGGTAATTTCAGTGTAGGAAAGGATGAAACAGCATCTGTGCCACCCGTAAGTACAGATAGTAACGTCAGTATAAATCCCCTCGCACGGTCCCCGCAGCCGGACAACTTTCTCACGGTTTCTGGAAGGAAATGCTGTAGGAATGCTCAACCGGTGTCGCTCATTCAGCCGACAGAATCTTTCAACCGGTTCTCCCCATTAAGCAGCGAGTCGGAGTCAGAGGCCGGGTCTTCTCGTCTCTACTCCTCCCGTTACGGGGTCTGAGACGCCGAAGCTTCCCACCATTAGCTCTGACAAATTGAAAACTCTAGTCATTGGAAAGACAGTGCAGTACCGAAGAGCCTTTACTGCTGCTCGATCATCCTATCAATTGCTCGATGCCAACAGATCTTTCTAGCTGATTTACACGCTGAAGCTATGTTGCGCTTGGTGATCTCTGTTTCATCCTAACATCGTTGGTGCCGACGTGGATAACAATATCTCTATACTCTCTACACTCGCCAGTTTTAGCCAGCACCATCTTCAGATTAGCCTTAACGTCGGTAGCCCTGCCCCCTGGTAAACAGTGTATGATCACTGGATGATTAGTTTTAAGTCTAATACTGCGGGTATTGGACAATTCATCTTAATGGTTGTACAGTCGTCTCAAATAAAACTGAAGGACCTCGGCGTTACTCTGGACCCTGATCTCTCTTTTGAAGAACATATCAAGACCATTTCAAGGACAGCTTTTTTCCCCATCTACGTAACATTGCAAAAATCTGAAACTTTCTGTCCAAAGATTATGCTGAAAAATTCATCCATGCTTTTGTCACTTTTAGGTTAGAGACTACTGCAATGCTCTACTTTCCGGATACCCGGATAAAGCACTAAATAAACTTCAGTTGGTGCTAAATACGGCTGCTAGAATCCTGACTAGAACCAAAAAAATGTGATCATATTACTCCAGTGCTAGCCTCCCTACACTGGCTTCCTGTCAAAGCAAGGGCTGATTTCAAGGTTTTACTGCTAACCTACAAAGCATTACATGGGCTTGCTCCTACCTATCTCTCTGATTTGGTCCTGCCGTACATACCTACACGTACGCTACGGTCACAAGACGCAGGCCTCCTAATTGTCCCTAGAATTTCTAAGCAAACAGCTGGAGGCAGGGCTTTCTCCGATAGAGCTAAATTTTTATGGAACGGTCTGCCTACCCATGTCAGAGACGCAAACTCGGTCTCAACATTTAAGTCTTTACTGTACTGGTACCCTGTGTATAATAGTGTATTTACTAGAGGTCGACCGATTATGATTTTTCAACGCAGATACCGATTATTGGAGGATATATCATTTTTATTTTAACTTAATATAATACATATGGGTTTTTGGATGGGTGTTCTTAAGGTGATTTCACAGGTTGGTGGTGTTTTTTGATTTAGCCGTTGCTGACCCCATGCTTACATCTTTATCACAAATAAGACACCTTGCTTTCCCTGTTGCCAATTCCATGTAATAGTCCCACACTGGTGCTCTGCTTTTCTCTGCCATCTGTAAAAAACACACAGCTCTGAAGTGACAATGACACTGAAGAGTCTGCTTAGGAGACAAATACTCTCAACTGTTTGAATAAAAATAGAGTTCAATTTACCTGTGATGAATGTTGAAAACAAAAACTGTAATTTCTATATGCAGGAAATCCTATTTTAATAATGGATATGGTAAGAATTGACTACCAAAGCGAGAGTCATAATTCCCATGACAACTTCTAGCAAAATCTGAAAAGCGGTTCCTTCATTCATTTATTCCATAGGATATTTTTAGATTCATTTAAAATAAGGTCTGTGTTTCGTGTAGGCTTACACCACCTTGCCAATTTTATAACTGTGTAGATATCCATAGGACAAGGTAACTCTGATGAATATTGGCTAAATATAAGATGATCTTTTTTTGTAGTGGATTTCTGAAAATATGTTGACAAACGTTATCTTATCCTAGTGAGATTTACACGGGTATCAAAACGCAGAGGCGGTTTAAACCTGCACGAAACACAGACCTTATTGGAAGTAGATCAACACATTCTCTATGGAAGACATGAACGGTAAAATAACAAAAGGAACCCCTTTCAAGTTCAGCCGCAAGTTATTACAGGAATTTTAACGCGTCAACTACTTCTCTAAACCACTATTACAAGCCTGCTGCTACCCCTCAGTCAGACTGCTCTATCAAATCATTGACTTAACTATAATAGACACAGAAATACGAGCCTTAGGTCAAATCCAGGAAACTATCACCTCGAGAACCAAACGTTTATTCCGTTCCGTATTTTATCGAACGGGTGGCATCCATGAGTCTAAATATTTGTTACATTGCACAACCTTCAATGTTATGTCATAATTATGTAAAATTCTGGCAAATGAGTTCGCAAAGAGCCAGGCGGCCCAAACTGTTGCATATACCCTGACTCTGCGTGCAATGAACGCAAGAGAAGTGACACAATTTCACCTAGTAAATATTGCCTGCTAACCTGGATTTCTTTTAGCTAAATATGCAGGTTTAAAAATATATACTTGTGTATTGATTTTAAGAAAAGGCATTGATGTTTATGGTTAAGTACACATTGGAGCAACGACAGTCGTTGATTGATTGTTTTACAAGAGAAGTTTAATGCTAGCTAGCAACTTACCTTGGCTTACTGCATTCGCGTAACAGGCAGGCTCCTCATGAGGCAGGTGGTTAGAGCGTTGGACGAGTTAACTGTAAGGTTGCAAGATTGGATCCCCCGAGCTGACAAGGTAAAAATCTGTTTTTCTGCCTCGTTCCTAGTCCGTCATTGAAAATAAGAATGTGTTCTTAACTGACTTGCCTAGTTAAATAAAGATTAAATAAAAGGTGTAAAAAATAACAATAAAATAGTCTGCTAAATCGGCGCCCAAAAATACCGATTGTTATGAAAACGGTCCTAATTAATTGGTCAACCTCTAGTATTTACTATTACTTTTTCTCTCTCTGCATTGTTGGGAAGGGCCTGTCAGTAAGCATTTCACTGTTGGTCTACACCTGTTGTTTACAAAGCATGTGACAAATAACTTTTGTTTCATTTGATAGCCATGCAACAATCAAACCTCCATGATTTGTTTTTAATTGCAGATAAGTAGACTTTTTTTGCATTGTTCTGCTTTTAACTTCTGCTTTGTTATAGCCTCAGTTAATGCATTATGGGATTGTAGGGCCAATTCATATCATTATCCGTTCTTCATAGTGTATACAGTGCCTTCGGGAAAGTATTCAGACCCCTTCTTTTTCCACATTTTGTAATGTTACAGCATTATTCTAAAATTGATTCGTGTTTTTTCCCCCTTATCAGTCTACACACAATACTCCAAAATGGCAAAGCGAAAACAGGTTTATAGACATTTTTGTACATTTAAAAAAAAAACTCCCAGTCAAACGTTTGGATAAGCCTACTCATTCCAGGGTTTCTTTCTTTTTACTATTTTCTACATTGTATAATAATAGTGAAGACATCTAAACTATGAAATAACACATATGGAATCATGTAGTAACCAAAAAAGTGTTTTATATTTGAGATTCTTTAAAGCAGTCAGCCTTCGCCTTGATGACAGCTTTGCACAATCTTGGAAATGAAATCCACTTAGCCTATTGTTCTGGCACATTCATTTATTTTCTTTTACGAGCAGGGTCCAACATTAACACTGGCCCACTAGTCCAGGGCCTGTAAAAACATGTGATGGCGAGTAGATCTTGTCCCCGACCGGGCTAGTAAATTTTCAGCGCATTTTTGCATTCCAGCATTTACCTACCTGCTCTGTGGCAGTATACCATTGAGGACTAGACGCCTAAATGTCATGCCATTTGTATTTGCCCACCACGTTCCGCCAGTCACAGCTTCTCCAGCAGTACATCAGTCAATGTCTACACACAGCACACACAAGCTGTCCAGAGCAAAAAAGAAGTGCCCATCAACCTACTAGCTGAGCTCATTTATTTTAGGGAAAGTGATTTACAATAGTAAACCTTCAAAAGTTACCATACTAGCAATTTACTGGCTACTGTTGATAGTGTGCCACGTCCAGCTCTCTTTGGGAATGTTTGTCTTAGAAGGTATACTCAGTGTGTGGTCCCTGAATGACCCCAATGCATTTAAGAACTACACCATGTCCGGGCCAGGATAAATTCTTTTCGGGACAATACATTTTCGGGCCTGTCGATATTTGGCCAAATGGCCCGACCGGGCCAATAAGGGAAAAAAGTTAATGTTGGTCACTGGTGTGTTTCAGATGCAGCCACAGAGCAGTGGTACATAGGCTATTTACTGTGCTTTGATGAACAACCAAAGAACTTGTCTAACAATGCCTGCCCAGGACCTCCACATCCGGCTTCTTCACCTGCAGGATCGTCTGAGGAGTATTTCTGTCTGTAATAAAGCCCATTTGTGGGGGAAAACTCATTTTGATTGCCTGGGGCGGTCTCCCCAGCTCGCTGCACCCCTGCCCAATCATGTGTAATACATAGATTCAGGCCTAATTAACGTATTTCAATTGACTGGTTTCCTTATATGAACTAACTTTCAAAATCTTTGAAATTGTTGCATTTATATTTTTGTTCAGTAAGAGAGACATACAGGGAGAGAGAGCGGACAGAGAGAAAATGTATTCATTCATATTAGACATCCTATCACCGTTAGAAGCGCCAGCCAGCCACCTCTCCTTTCAAGTTGTTGTTGCGACAGAGTGGCGGCCCAGTGGCAGGGTACAAAGCGCTCGTCTTCCCCATCATGTGATTCAGCTCGGCTGCTTCAACACTGACGACGTGCTGCACGTGAGACTCATTGTTGTACAAAAAAAACTGGACAAATGCACCCTGAACAGTCAAGACGACACAACAGTCTCTAATTCAAAGAGTTACTAATGGAACCACAAACAAATAAATCAGGACAGTGTCTTCCCTCCCCATCTTGGTATTTTGCGCAGAAGCTGAGCTGTTCCATCTGAACCTAACAGAAGTAATCAACGCTATATGGATGGCCACTCTAGCTTCGCCCTCGTGTCGGTACTAGGTATGCAAAAACCATCCAGTAGGGGATGTAAACTAGTGACCTTTGATTGGTCAATCACAACGCCGATGTTGCGGAGTATGCAAAAGTTCAGCTTTCCACAACTTTGGTCTCTTGCATGCCCCAATGGTCACCGCTAACTGCGCTTCCCTTCATTGAATGAGGTCTCCGTTGTTTAATCGCCCCCAACGTGCTAAAGATGGATTTCTACCATAAACTCTGTCAACCAGATAACGCACTGGCCGGTAAAAGCAACTCATCTACCTACAAAAGATGGATCCCTATATATCCATTCATCAGCGTAGCTAGTTAGCTGTGCCGTTATGTGGAGAGAGACCCTCTTCTGCTGCTAGCTGCCCAAAAGCTAAATATCCAGCTAGCTAATTAGCATCTGGACTTGATTATCCAGCCGCAGTGGCCGTGTAGCCCCCATAGCGCTAACGGTAGCTAACGTTTAATGGCCTGGATAGTGACGAAACTTGGCTAAAGTACTTAACTTTGTCCAAACAGCTAAAGCCCTGACTTCGGTTTAAAACACACAACGGTTACATGAATATACATTTACCTTTTGACATAAAAACTCACCATAAAACTCAAGTCTCTCTTGTCCAGGAATTGGTCCGTGTGTCCTGGCTGCACTTGCCAACTGAACTATAGCAGAGTCAAGCCATAGACATAAATAGACGACTCCTCTTTGTATCTGTATCTGCGATCTTTTTTTTCGACAATCTCCATTTTGAAGTAGTACATTTTCTTATTCTTGATTAACCTATACCTCCTGATGACTTCAACCGGGTCACCAGGAGCGATCAGCCAATGAGGTTGGTAGTCCCACCCAGTTGAAAAATGGTGGAAGCCCTCAATTGCTCTGCCAGGCTAAAAAGCCGTTTGGCCACGTGAGGCCTCTACCATTTTCTATGGCTAGAGCGTATTCGGAACAGAAACAGCATTGAGCACCTAAGTGAAAATAGGCACAATAAGAATTAGCCACGAGTGGAATTTGCGTTTCGCCTTCTAAATAAAAGTCCCCATTTGAAAGTGATGCAAATTGATATAAATAATGGAATCATGCCATATTTTGACTAGATAATGCTTAACATGGTTGGAATGTTATATAAATTCAAGAAAATACCATTATTAATTTGGCCAAAAAAAGTATAAATCAGTTGAACTCGCACTCTGAATGTGTTAGACTTCAGAACTGCTTTGGGAGCACACTAATATTTCACTGTACAGCCTTACTTGTGGATTGTGGACCAATGAAATACTGCATCAGTCTACTCAGTGTCACTCACAGAACAACTTTGAAGAGTTTACACAAATATTAATGTCGTAGCTCATATTGCAGGATGTGATATCAACAGAGAGGAATATTTTCTGGGTGATTTAAATATTGACTGGCTTTCATCAAGCTGCCCACTCAAGACAAAGATTCAAACTGTAACCAGTGCCTGCAACCTGGTTCAGGTTATCAGTCAACCTACCAGGGTAGTTACAAACAGCACAGGAATGAAATCATCAACATGTATTAATCACATCTTGATTAATGCTGCAGAAACAAGACATTTTGTTGTGATTCCTATGTTGATGATGTAAAGAATATTTGTTGGTCTGTGGTGTGTAATGAGGAGCAAACAGACGCTGCACTTGACACATTTCTGAAACTGCTTATTCAAGTTACTAATAAGCATGCACCCATTAAGAAAATAACTGTAAAAATGGTTGAATCCCCGTGGATTGATGAGGAATTGAAAAATGGTATGGTTGAGAGGGATGAGGCTAAAATAATGGCAAATAAGTCTGGCAGCACAACCGATTGGCAAACGTCCTGCAAATTGAGAAATCATGTGACTAAACTGAATAAAAAATATAATAAACTACACTATGAAACAAAGATAAATGACATAAAGAATGACAGTAAAAAGCTTTGGGGGACCTTCAATACATTTTTTGGGAAAAGGAAAAACTTAGCTCCATCATTTATTGAATCAGATGGCTCATTCATCACAAAACCAACTGATATTGCCAAATACTTTAATAATTTTTTCATGCCAGGTTGAGAGTGTCTAGGTCTGTGTGAGGGACATGAAAGAGCACAGTCATGTGCACTTTTGATATGAATAGTGTTCGCTAAGATGATGTATAAAACAATTGTATATGCTTCGCAGAAACAGCCCAGTAAAACAAATATTACGTCTGGAAGGGGACGGGATGGGCTCAAACGGTGTGCTGTGTAGCATCTTGTGTCTATAAAATGAGCTGCTCGTTATGCGTAGATAAACCTTTCTACTGCATTTTTTTCAAAAGATATAACGTTTATATAATGGAGATATATAATGGAGAACTGCAAATATGTTGCTACTGCTCTAAATACATTGTTGCCCTGAATTTATCAGGCGCTATCAACAAAGTTCAAAGGTCAGTGGGAAAAGTTGTGATGGACGACTTTCTGGAGGATGACCGTGCCATGCTGACTCTGATTCTGAAAATTAATAAGACGATGAGGAAATCCCTGATTTATTATTTTATTTTTTTCATTGTAGAGTCTTCTGATGACAGTGATGGGGAAGAAACGGTGATCAACAGTGTTGTTGTCACGGAAGAAGTTAACCAAGTTTTGAAATCAGTGGAATGTCTGGTAGAAGCAAAGCATGATAAGGAGATGAATATAATTCTGGAGTTTGATTGCAAATGCAGATGGATTCGAAAGAAAACACAGAAGGCTGTTGTATAAACCATGTCTACGGATTACATCTTCAAACTAAGGGCAACCATTGCCTCCGTGACAGAGAGGGAGAAAGATCAAGAAGGCTGTTGTATAAACCATGTCTACGGATTACATCTTCAAACTAAGGGCAACCATTGCCTCTGTGACAGAGAGGGAGAAAGATCTGATGATTCTTATGGCATTGCACACAGTCAGTGGGAATCAGAGTGACTTGACACAACGGGCCAAGCAACCTGTGCAAACTAAAAGCTTGAAGTTTGATGGCTGGCTGGTTAGCTAACATTACATGTATGAACTCTGTGTAGTGATGTTATCTCAGAATGCCATTTCACATCTATAATAATGCTAAATTATTTTTATCTGGAATTTGTCTTTCAGCGTCAGTAGAACACACCTCTCCTCAGCAGTCATACAAGGAGAATGGTGGCCCAAGCAAGCACAGGTTACACCTGAAGCAAGAGGACTTGCAGCGAGTGGTGAACTTCATCAACAACCACGCAGAGGATAATGTAATAGTGTTACCAGGACGCCACCCAGGACACAAACACTTTGGTGGAAAGCTGCTGACATCTCGTAACAAAAGCAGCCGTGTGACGTCTCTACAAGGAATCGATGACAACACTTGGTATGTAAAGCATAACCACATAAACATCTATGAACATTTGAACGTCTTGGCCATGTTCTGTTATAATCTCCACCCGGCACAGCCAGAAGAGGACTGGCCACCCCACATAGCCTGGTTCGTCTCTAGGTTTATAATCTCCACCCCTCATAGCCTGGTTCCTCTCTAGGTTTATAATCTCCACCCCTCATAGCCTGGTTCCTCTCTAGGTTTATAATCTCCACCCGGCACAGCCAGAAGAGGACTGGCCACCTCTCATAGCCTGGTTCCTCTCCAAGTTTCTTCCTAGGTTCTGGCCTTTCTAGGGAGTTTTCCCTAGCCACAGTGCTTCTACACCTGCATTGCTTGCTGTTTGGGGTTTTAGGCTGGGGGGTTTCTGTACAGCACTTTGAGATATCAGCTGATGTAAGAAGGGCTTTATAAATCCATTTGATTTGATTCAATATATCCACATAATTTTCCTGCCTCATGATGCCATCTATTTTGTGAAGAGCACCAGTCCCTCCTGCAGCAAAGCACCCCCACAACTTGATGCTGTCACCCCCGTGCTTCACGGTTGGGATGGTGTTCTTCGGCTTGCAAGCCTCCCCCTTTTTCCTCCAAACATAATGATGGTCATTATGGCCAAACAGTTCTATTTTTGTTTCATCAGACCAGAGGACATTTCTCCAAAAAGTACCATCTTTGTCCCCATGTGCAGTTGCAACAGTAGTCTGGCTTTTTTATGGTGGTTTTGTTGATATAGGACCCGTTTAACTATGGATATTGATACTTTGTACCCGTTTCCTCCAGCATCTTCACAAGGTCCTTTGCTGTTGTTCTGGGATTGATTTGAACTTTTTGCACCAAAGTATGTTCATCTCTAGGAGACAGAACAGTGTCCTTCCTGAACGGTATGACGGCTGCGTCGTCCCATGGTGTTTATACTTGCGCACTATTGTTTGTACAGATGAATGTGGTACCTTCAGGCGTTTGGAAATTGCTCCCAAGGATGAACCAGACTTGTGGAGGTTTATAATTTTTCTTGGCTGATTTCTTTAGATTTTCCGATGATGTGAAGCAAAGAGGCACTGAGTTTGAAGGTAGGCCTTGGAATACATCCACAGGTACACCTCCAATTGACTCAAATTATGTCAGTTAGCCTATCAGAAGCTTCTACAGCCATGACAAAATTTTCTGGAATTTTCCAAGCTGTTTAAAGGCACAGTCAACTTAGTGTATGTAAACTTCTGACCCACTGGAATTGTGAAATAATCTGTCTGTAAACAATTGTTGGAAAAATGACTTGTGTCATGCACAAAGTAGATGACCTAACCGCCTTGCCAAAATGATAGTTTGTTAACAAGAAATTTGTGGAGTGGTTGAAAAACGAGTTTTAATGACTCCAACCTAAGTGTATGTAAACTTCTGACTTCAACTGTACATGCACCATTTCTTCACCAAATATGGAGTTGGGGAAACACGTGTGGACCTGAATTGTGATAACTGCAGTGGCCAAAACAAGAACAATTTTGTGCTCTCGTATTGTGCCTGGCGGACCATGCTCCTACACAGTCTGGACCTTCACTTCCTGATCACAGGCCACACCAAGTTTGCCCCTGACTGGTGCTTCGGCCTCCTCAAGCAGCGCTTCAGAAAGACCAGAGTCAACACTGTCTGAGATTGCTGGTGTTGTGAAGGACAGCACTGTGACAGGGGTCAACGTCCCACAGCTGGTTGGACTGGAGGATGGTACGATGCTGGTGGAAAACTATGGCTGGCAACAACACCTGACTCCGTACTTCAGGCCGCTGCTACAGGTCAAGCAGTACCAGCACTTCAGGTGAATATAATTTTCATTGCTTTGTATGAAGTTATTCTTCTTATCTAAACTTGGTAGGTGAATCGATGTTTTGCAAGGTTGTAATGTCTTGTACATGTTTTGGGTTATTTATTGTTTTACACCTTCGATGCTCTGGAGCCTGGTGTTGTCGCCAGGTTCCAGAGCAACTTTTTTGACAACTTTTACTTTTACTTCACTACATTCCAAAAAATAATGTACTTTTTACTCCATACATTTTCCCTGACACCCAAAAGTACTTGTTACATTTTGACAGGAAAATTGTCCAATTCACACACATCAAGAGAACAACCCTACAGCATCTGGTCTGGCAGACTCACTAAACACAAATGCTTCATTTGTAAATTATGTGTTGGAGTGTGCCCCCGGCTATCTGTCAATAAAAATAAAATAATAATTGTGCCGTCTGGTTTAATATAAGGAATTTGAAATGATTTATACTTTTACTTTTGATACTTATGTAAATTTTGCAACACTAAAACCTAATACTTTTAGACTTTTACTCAAGTAGTATTTTACTGGGTGGCTTTTACTCAAGTATGACAATTTAGTACTTTCTCCATTACTGGATGTGGCTGGGGGTTACAGCATTCGTTTCACATGACCCATCAATTTAGACAAGTATGTCTGAGTAAACATCATCTAATATTTATATCTTGACACTTTCTGTTTACCTGGAATTTTCCTTATTGCTACCACTTTTACCACTTTTAGTCTTAATCTTTACTACACTACTCACTGGTTAGCACATGACCTCACATGTGGATCCTTAAAGAGATGGGTGGGGCTAAGGCTTAAGAGGGTGTGAACAATGCTGAATGGGTGAAGACAAAGGACAGCTCTCCAGTAGGTACCAAAACATTCAAAGGCCCTTTTCTCAAAAGTGAGTTTACAAGTTTATCAACTTTCAAAGCAGAATTACTTTCCTATTGTTCCTCAAATGCAGTGTATGATTTACCATTTTGTAGTTCCAGTCGATCACATATTATGTCTGTTTGGGCTTCTGGCGGTCAATTTGCAGTCTACAAATGATTTGTAATTATGTTGCAGCCCCTGACCAATCCACTCAAAAAAGAAATGGGCCTGTGGCTGAATGGAGTTGAGACCTGCTGTAAAGGATATTAAGCAGCAGCAAAGAATGGAAAGTAACCAAAGGATACAGTAGGCCTAGCTTACTTGAAAGCAAGGATAGGTAGCCTAGCAGTTAGAAGCATTGGGAAATTACCCGAATGGTCACTGGTGCGAATCCCTGAGCTGACTAGGTGAAAAATCTGTCGATGTGTTCTTGAAGTCCTAATTGCTCTTGTAAGTTGCTCTGGATAAGAGTGTCTGCTAAATTACATGTACCTCACAACAAAGTTAACACGGTAACCCTGTACATTTTGAATGAATAACAAAGAAACAAACTATCGATAACTATGTCTAGTTAAACACAGAGTAAAACTGTAAATACATGTGAATTGGATAGCCTATGGCATGGCTTCTCAAAGTGGGTCCTCGGTGTGAAGGAATCCACTCTGATGACAGAATGGAGAGAATAGAGGATAGGAGAAGAGAGAGGAATGGGGAGATGGAATAAATTCAGATGAGATAGAGATAGGAGAAAAGGAGAGATAGACTAAGGAGAAGAGAGAGGAATGGGGAGATGGAGAGGAGAAAATATAATGAAGAGAGATACAGTGCAGATATGATCCAAGGAAAACATGTTACAGCCTACTGTTTATGTGTCCTTTAGAGTTTAGGCTGTTAATTATTCCATACAGTTACATTCAGATAAATCATATATTTTCCAGGGAGACCATGAAGGCTTCTTCAGAATAAAACCCAATCATCTAACAAGGACAGGACACAGCTAAAACATATACAATAACATACATTACATCTACATAGGCCTAACATGAAATGAGAAACAGTAATCTAACACAATATCTTTGTTATTCTATACATAGCCACACTATGGAGCTATTGGGTGCTACTGGTTAAGGTGTTCAACAGAGAAGTGTTTGTGAGCCAAGGACACAAGATCAAACACCAGTCATGGTTTGTGAGCGAGGAAAATATACTGTTCACCAAGGAGCGTGACGTCCAATACATATGGAGCATACATACTTAGTCCTGCCGAGGAAGGGTAGATCTTCATCTCATTGGCTGAGGAGGAGGAGGAGTAGACCTAGTGATCTGATTGGCTGAGCTGCAGTGTGAGGTGTTCTTGCGTAACCGTGGGATATGGTGGTGTTCTGTTCTGTGTTTCCAGGTGACAGCGTCTAATGAGGGTTCTGGCCCAACAACCTGACAGATCCTCTGATTGGAATGTTAATTTAGCTTCTGTTAACGAGTAGAGCGAGAGAGAGAGAGAGAGAGAGAGAGAGAGAGAGGGAGAGAGGGGGTGGGGGGACAGGGGGTATAGAGAGAGTGTGATTCGCCATTCTCAGAAGCTCAGCATTACAGCTGCAGAAGGCCGACAGAGGGCTTGCTTGTCTGGGAAGGGGGAAGCACGGAGAACGGGAATGTCTACTCATGGGGTTATGGGGTTTCTGAACCAAGAAACAGATAAGAAGAGGAAGGGAATCACACCTCTGTTTTCCTGACTCACTCCTCTCACCCCTGAAACCCCCATAAATGGGGGAGGATGGGGGGATGACTATTTACCGCTAAAACAGCAAGGAAGGAGCGAGAAAGAGAGAGAGAGAAAGAGAGAGCGGGAGAGAGAAGAGGGTAACATCATGTTGTAGTTAGACACCATGCTAGCAGACACCATCAGACGCCAGTAACATTATGTTGGTGTTAACAACACCATGCTAGCAGACACCAGTAACTTCATGTTGTATATAACAACACCACGCTAGCAGACATCATCAGACACCAGTAACATCTTGTTGTAGTTAACAACACCATAACAGCAGACACCAGTAACATCATGTTGTAGTTAACAACACCACGCTAGCAGACATCATCAGACACCAGTAACATCTTGTTGTAGTTAACAACACCATAACAGCAGACACCAGTAACATCATGTTGTATATAACAACACCACGCTAGCAGACACCATCAGACCAGTAACATTATGTTGGTGTTAACAACACCATGCAGCAGACACCAGTAACATCATGTTGTAGTTACCAACACCATGCTAGCAGACATCATCAGACACCAGTAACATCTTGTTGTAGTTAACAACACCATACTAGCAGACATCAGTAACATCATGTTGTAGTTAACAACACCATGCAAGCAGACATCATCAGACACCAGTAACATCTTGTTGTAGTTAACAACACCATAACAGCAGACACCAGTAACATCATGTTGTATATAACAACACCACGCTAGCAGACACCATCAGACCAGTAACATTATGTTGGTGTTAACAACACCATGCAGCAGACACCAGTAACATCATGTTGTAGTTAACAACACCATGCTAGCAGACATCATCAGACACCAGTAACATCTTGTTGTAGTTAACAACACCATAACAGCAGACACCAGTAACATCATGTTGTAGTTAACAACACCACGCTAGCAGACACCATCAGACCAGTAACATTATGTTGGTGTTAACAACACCATGCAGCAGACACCAGTAACATCATGTTGTAGTTAACAACACCATGCTAGCAGACATCATCAGACACCAGTAACATCTTGTTGTAGTTAACAACACCATACTAGCAGACATCAGTAACATCATGTTGTAGTTAACAACACCATGCAAGCAGACACCATCAGACACCAGTAATGTAATTTTGTAGTTAACGTTCTCCTTTAACATCAAACATGCTAGAAAGGTTCTCTGAATGGTTTTGCTAACATAGATAGAATGTTCCCCTAACTCATGGAAAATTTGCCTCTCAAACATTAGGGGAACATTAAATGTTTAAAAAATGTTCTCTCTGCCTAAAATGTTTAGCTGGGTATCCAGTCATGGAATTAGAGGGTTCTTCTGCTCTACAGCTGCAGACATCTGTTTTGAACCCTTAGGGAGCTAACACGATTCTTCAGGTCAGCTCTCATACTTGGTTCTCATTCATCAACGTTGAGGATTGTACATCATCAGTCACAGGCTTCATTAGGAAATATATTGATGATATTGTACCCACAATAATAATCCTGACATACCCCAAACAAAATGCCTGGATGAACGGAGAAATCCATACCATGCTGAGAGTCTGTACTGCAGCATTCAACTTCAGCAGAACGACCCCTGATTACTTGGTGGTGCACGATGCATACAAGGCAAGCAGGTATCAGCACCGCAAATGCATTAGGGATGCAAAAAGACAATACTGACGCAAACTTGAATCGATGTTCGACAACTCAGACTCACGAAGCGTGTGGCAAGAACTACAGACTACCACGGACTACATAGGCAAATCCGGCTGTGTGTTGCCCACCGAAGCTTCCCTCCCAGACAAACTTAACACATTTTATGCTTGCTTTGAGGCAGACAATACCGAGCCACCCAGGAGGGCTCTCGCTGCTCCGGACGACCAGGTGCTTTCGCTCTCCGAGGCTGACGTGAGGAAAACTCTTATCAAAATGAATACTCACAAAGCCACCGGCCCACATGCTATCCCTGGCCGCGTCCTCAGAGTGTTTGCTGACCAGCTGGAGGGTGTCTTCTTTGACATCTTCAACCTGTTCCTGTCCCAGGCTGTAGTCTCCACTTGCTTCAAGGAGATCACAATCATCCCAGTGCCCAAGTAAAGCAAGGTGACATGCCCAAATGACTATCACCTTGTCACACTCACCCCGGTCATCATGAAGTGCTTGAGAAGCTGGTCATGGTCCACATCAAGGCCAGCATGCCAGGCACATTGATTACAGCATTCAACACTATTGCTTCCTCCAAGCTTGACACTAAGCTCATAGCCCTGGGTCTGGACACCACCCTCTGCAACTGGATCCTGGACTTCCTGATGGGCAGACCACAGGCTGTCAGGATTGGCAATAACACCTCCTTCACACTGACTCTTAACCCCATCATTAAGTTTGCTGATGACACCACGGTTGTAGGCCTAGTAACCAACAACAACGAATAAGCCTATAGGGAAGAGGTAAGTGAACTGGCATTGTGTCGCCAAGACAACAACCTCTTCCTGTCGACTTCAGGAAGCATTTTAGGGAACAAGCCCCTATCCACATTAACTGGACTGCAGTAGAGAGTCAGCAGTTTTAAGTTCCTCACCGTTCACATCACTGAGGACTTGACATTGACTACAACATCACCACTCTTGTGAAGAGAGCGCAACGACACCTCTACTTCCTAAAATGGCTGACGAAATTTGGCAAGCCACCCCAGATCTTCTCCAGATTCTACCACTGCATTTCGAGAGGGTTGTGACAGGTTGCATCACGGCCTGCTATGGGAATTGCTCCGTCCATGACAGCAAAGGCCCTCCATCGTGGTGAAGACAGCCCAGTACATCACTTGAAACAGTGCCCGAGGAAGTCCCAGAGCATCATCAAGGACCCCATATACCCCAGCCATGAGCTATTCACTCCCTTACCGACGGTCGGGAAGACTGTATCGGAGCATGTCTGATACCAACAGACTCAAAGACAATTTCTATCTACAAGCCATCAGACTGCTGAACACTTGAACTGGACATAGCACCTGCTCTGATTCTCTGCACCTTTGCACACATGCTGCAAAGCAAGACAGAGTTAAACTGCAGCTGGCTCAGAACAGAGTGGCATGTCTTGCTCTAGATGAACCCAGAAAGAGGGCTAATATTAATACTATGCATGCAAGTCTCTCTAGGCTGAGAGTTGAGGACAGACGGACTGCCTCACTTCTTGTTTTTGGAACAAACATTAATGTGTTGGAAATTGTTTGCAAAGTCAATTTACACACAGACATGCCACCAGGGTTCTTTTCACAGTCCCCAGGTCCAGAACAAATTCATGTAAACGTACAGTATTATACACAGCCATGAGTCCCTTCCACCTTTTATAGGGCAAGTGAACAGCAAACCTGGTTTCAAGAAACAAATAAAATAGCACCTCACGGCACAATGCCTCTCACCCATGTGACCTACTTGTTGTGTGTATGTACTGACATATATGGGTAACTGATAGATACACACACACACTGCTCGGAGTAACCCGGGATTGTAAACTGTCATGGTCAAAACATATTGATACAACAGTAGCTAAGGTAGGGGTAAGTCTGTCCATAATAAAGCACTGCTCTACCTTCTTAACAACACTATCAACAAGACAGGTCCTACAAGCTCTAGTTTGTCACACCTTGACTACTGTTCAGTCGTGTAGTCAGGTGCCACAAAGAGGGACTTAGGAAAATTGCAATTGGCTCAGAACAGGAAAGCAAAGCTGACCCTTGGATGAGAGAGCTGGGCCAACTTTTAGGTTTATGACTAAATAGGTTTAGGTTTATGACTAACTTTTAGGTTTATGACTAAATAGTAAATATCTCTGAGTGCTGATTAATGGGCCGCAAGGATTTCATCATCAGGAGGTAGAGAGGTCGGGGGCCACGGTAGGCCTACCCTGACCTGTCCTGCTGTGCGCCCTGCCCTCCTGTCCTCTTCTTTCCTATCATTTTCTGTCATGCCCTCTTGTCCTGTCCTGCTGTGTGCCCTGTCCTTTCAAGTCCTGCCCTGCCCTATCCTGTTCTGTGTCCTGCCCTGTTCTGTCCTCCTGTCCTGTCCTGTTCTGTGTCCTGTCCTGTTCTGTCCTCCTGTCCTGTCCTGTTCTGTGTCCTGCCCTGTTCTGTCCTGCTGTCCTTTCCTTTTCTGTCCTGTCCTGCTGTTCTCTTCTTTCTTATCCTGTTCCTTTCTGTCCTGCCCCTGTCCTGTCTTGTCCTCCTGTCTGGTTCTGTCCTCCTGACTGTCCAAAGGGAAGTTTGCAACATTCACCCTCCTGAAAAACAAGCTCGCTCGCTCTCTCACACACACACACACACACACACACACACACACACACACACACACACACACACACACACACACACACACACACACACACACACACACACACACACACACAATGTTTTACACGCAGCGTGATTGTAAGACTTAATCAGTAACCGTGTGGACAGCAGCATGTGTGCAATCTCCTAGAGCCTAGGACCGTCATAAACACCCCTATTTCTACTATTTATCTTCTTAAAATCGGGGTTTAAACGTAACCCTAACCTCAACTCTGACCTTAAGTAAACTGCTAACCTTAAATTAAGACCAAAAAGTACCTTTTTACGATATAGCCAATTCAGACTTTGCGGCTGTGGTAACTAGTGGAAACCACAAGTGGAAACCAGTACCCTGCCCTGAACTTAGTCACGGTCACTAGACAGCTACCACCGATTCCTCAACCCTGCCCCTTAGAGGCTGCTGCCCTATGTACATAGTCATGAAATCACTGGTCATTTAATAATGGAACACTGGTCATTTAATAATGGAACACTGGTCACTTTAGTAATGGAATACTGGTCACCTTAATAATGGAACACTGGTCATCTTAATAATGGAACACTGGTAATAATGGAACACTGGTCACCTTAATAATGGAACACTGGTCACCTTAATAATGTAACACTGGTCATCTTAATAATGGAACACTGGTCACCTTAATAATGGAACACTGGTCACTTTAATAATGGAATACTGGTCACCTTAATAATAGAACACTGGTAATAATGGAACACTGGTAATAATGGAACTCTGGTCACCTTAATAATGGAATACTGGTCACCTTAATAATGGAACACTGTTCATCTTAATAATGGAACACTGGTCACTTTAATAATGGAACACTGGTCACTTTAATAATGGAATACTGGTCACCTTAATAATGGAACACTGGTAATAATGGAACACTGGTCACTTTAATAATGGAACACTGGTAATAATGGAACTCTGGTCACCATAATAATGGAATACTGGTCACCTTAATAATGGAACACTGTTCATCTTAATAATGGAACACTGGTCACTTTAATAATGGAACACTGGTCATCTTAATAATGGAACACTGGTCACCTTAATAATGGAACACTGGTCATCTTAATAATGGAACACTGGTCACCTTAATAATGGAACACTGGTCACCTTAATAATGGAACACTGATCACCTTAATAATGGAACCCTGGTCAACTTAATAATGTTTACATACTGTTTAACCCATTTCATACTGCATGTAAACTGTATTTATAGTCAAGGCCATCCTATTAAACTATTGCTGTATATATATATCAAATCAAATCATATTGGTCGCATACACATGCGTGTGTTCCTAGCTCCAACAGTGCAGTAGTATAGAACAATTCACAAAAATACACAAATCTAAAAGTAAAAGAATGGAATTAATATATAAATATTAGGACGAGCAATGTTGGAGTGGCATTGACGAAAATACAGTAGAAAAGAATTCAGTATATACATATGAGATGAGTAAAGCAGTATGTAAACATTATTATAGTTATTACCTGACCTGGCCTGGGTATCCTGGAGGGATATTGACCTCATCCTGTCACTCGAGGATGCCTGGTCGTTCTTTAAAAGTAATTTCCTTAACATCTTAAATGAGCAAGCCCCTTTCAAAAAATGTAGAACTAAGAACAGATATAGTCCTTGGTTCACTCCAGACCTGACTGCCCTTGAACAGCACAAAAAACATCCTGCAATACTGCAATAGCATCGAATAGTCCCCGTGATATGCAACTGTTCAGGGAAGTCAAGAACCAATACATGCAGTCAGCCAGGAAAGCAAAGACTAGCTTTTTCAAACAGAAATTTGTATCCTGTAGCTCTAACTCCAAAAAGGTTTGGGACACTGTAAAGTCCATAGAGAACAAGAGCACCTCCTCCCAGCTGCCCACTGCTCTGAGGCTAGGTGACACGGTCACCACAGATAAATCCATGATAATCCAGAATTTCAATAAGCATTTCTCTACGGCTGGCCATGCTTTCCTCCTGGGTACCCATACAGTGTCTTGCGAAAGTATTCGGCCCCCTTGAACTTTGCGACCTTTTGCCACATTTCAGGCTTCAAAGATAAAGATATAAAACTGTATTTTTTTGTGAAGAATCAACAACAAGTGGGACACAATCATGAAGTGGAACGACATTTATTGGATATTTCAAACTTTTTTAACAAATCAAAAACTGAAAAATTGGGCGTGCAAAATTATTCAGCCCCCTTAAGTTAATACTTTGTAGCGCCACCTTTTGCTGCGATTACAGCTGTAAGTCGCTTGGGGTATGTCTCTATCAGTTTTGCACATCGAGAGACTGAAATTCTTTCCCATTCCTCCTTGCAAAACAGCTCGAGCTCAGTGAGGTTGGATGGAGAGCATTTGTGAACAGCAGTTTTCAGTTCTTTCCACAGATTCTCGATTGGATTCAGGTCTGGACTTTGACTTGGCCATTCTAACACCTGGATATATTTATTTTTGAACCATTCCATTGTAGATTTTGCTTTATGTTTTGGATCATTGTCTTGTTGGAAGACAAATCTCTGTCCCAGTCTCAGGTCTTTTGCAGACATCAGGTTTTCTTCCAGAATGGTCCTGTATTTGGCTCCATCCATCTTCCCATCAATTTTAACCATCTTCCCTGTCCCTGCTGAAGAAAAGCAGGCCCAAACCATGATGCTGCCACCACCATGTTTGACAGTGGGGATGGTGTGTTCAGGGTGATGAGCTGTGTTGCTTTTACGCCAAACATAACGTTTTGCATTGTTCTCAAAAAAGTTCCATTTTGGTTTCATCTGACCAGAGCACCTTCTTCCACATGTCTCCCAGGTGGCTTGTGGCAAACTTTAAACGACACTTTTTATGGATATCTTTAAGAAATGGCTTTCTTCTTGCCACTCTTCCATAAAGGCCAGATTTGTGCAATATACGACTGATTGTTGTCCTATGGACAGAGTCTCCCACCTCAGCTGTAGATCTCTGCAGTTCATCCAGAGTGATCATGGGCCTCTTGGCTGCATCTCTGATCAGTCTTCTCCTTGTATGAGCTGAAAGTTTAGAGGGACGGCCAGGTCTTGGTAGATTTTCAGTGGTCTGATACTCCTTCCATTTCAATATTATCGCTTGCACAGTGCTCCTTGGGATGTTTAAAGCTTGGGAAATCTTTTTGTATCCAAATCCGCCTTTAAACTTCTTCACAACAGTATCTCGGACCTGCCTAGTGTGTTCCTTGTTCTTCATGATGCTCTCTGTGCTTTTAACGGACCTCTGAGACTATCACAGTGCAGGTGCATTTATACGGAGACTTGATTACACACAGGTGGATTGTATTCATCATCATTAGTCATTTAGGTCAACATTGGATCATTCAGAGATCCTCACTGAACTTCTGGAGAGAGTTTGCTGCACTGATGGTAAAGGGGTTGAATAATTTTGCACGCCCAATTTTTCAGTTTTTGATTTGTTAAAAAAGTTTGAAATATCCAATAAATGTCGGTCCACTTCATGATTGTGTCCCACTTGTTGTTGATTCTTCACAAAAAATACAGTTTTATATCTTTATGTTTGAAGCCTGAAATGTGGCAAAAGGTCGCAAAGTTCAAGGGGGCCGAATACTTTCGCAAGGCACTGTACCCCGGCCAACAGCTCCATCCCCCCCACAGCTACTTGCCGAGCCTCCCCAGCTTCTCCTTCACCAAAATCCAGATTGTAGATGTTCTGAAAGAGCTGCAAAACCTGGACCCGTACAAATCAGTTGGGCAAGACAATCTGGACCCTCTATTTCTAAAACTATCCGCCGCCATTGTTGCAACCCCTATTACCAGTCTGTTCAACCTCTCCTTCGTATCGCCCGAGATTCCTAAAGATTGGAAAGCTGCCGTGGTCATCCCCCTCTTCAAAGGGGGTGACACTCTAGACCCAAACTGTTATAGACCTATATCCATCCTGCCCTGCCTCTCTAAAGTCTTCGAAAGCCAAATTAATAAACAGATCACTGACCATTTCGAATCCCACCGTACCTTCTCCGCTGTGCAATCCGGTTTCCGAGCTGGTCACGGGTGCACCAGGTACTAAACGATATCCTAACCGCCATTGGGGCGGCAGGGTAGCCTAGTGGTTAGAGCGTTGGACTAGTAACTGGATGGTTGCAAGTTCAATTCCCCGAGCTGACAAGGTACAAATCTGTCATTCTGCCCCTGAACAGGCAGTTAACCCACTGTTCCTAGGCCATCATTGAAAATAAGAAGTTGTTCTTAACTGACTTGCCTAGTTAAATATAGGTAAAACATTTTTTATTTTTTAAAATAAAACACAGTACTGTGTAGCCGTCTTCATCGACCTGGCCAAGGCTTTCGACTCTGTCAATCACTGTATTCTTATCGACAGACTCAATAGCCTTGGTCTCTCAAATGATTGCCTCGCCTGGTTCACCAACTACTTCGCATACAGAGTTCAGTGTGTAAAATTGGAGGGCCTGTTGTCCAGACCTCTGGCAGTCTCTAAGGGGGTACCATAGGGTTCAATTATAGGGCCGACTCTCTTCTCTGTATATATCAATGATGTCGTCTGCGTAGAGGTGGATCAGGGAATCACCGACAGCAAGAGCAACATCATTGATATATACAGAGAAAAGAGTGGCCCTTCTTTGGACACTGTGTTAACGAACCTACTGTAATGCATTGCAGTAGGTAAGAAGGGCTATATAAATACATTTGATTTGATTTTATGGTCTAGGTTACAAAGTGGCTCAGTGACTCGTGTTTGCAACTCAATATGAAAAAAATCTGTCTACCTAACAAAGACTTATAGATAACCTGGAGTCAGTGGGTTTGGCAACGAATATGAAGCGAGGGCCAGCCAACGAGAGCATACAGGTCGCAGTGGTGGGTGGTATATGGGGTTTTGGTGACAAAATTAATGGCACTGTAATGGAGGCTATTTTGTAAATGACATCGCAGAAGTCAAACATAGTCAGTTTTATGAGGGTATGTTTGGCAGTATGAGTGAAGGATGCTTTGTTGCCAAATAGGAAGCCGATTCTAGATTTCATTTTGGATTGGAGATGCTTAATGTGAGTCTGGAAGGAGAGTTTACAGTCTAACCAGGCACCTAGGTATTTGTAGTTGAGAGTAGTGATGCTGGACGGGCGGGCAGGCAGAGGCAGCAATCGGTTGAAGAGCATGCATTTAGTTTTACTTGCATTTAAGAGCAGTTGGAGGCCACGGGAGTTGTATGACATTGAAGCTTGTCTGGAGGTTAGTTACACAGTGTCCAAAGAACGGCCAGAAGTATTCTGAATGGTGTGGTCTGCTCTATAGGTGGATCAGAGAATCACCAGCAGCAAGAGCGACATCATTGATGTATACAGAGAAGAGAGTTGGCCCAAGGATTGAACTCTGTAGCACCCCCATAGAGACTGCCAAAGGTCCGGACAACAGGTCCTCTGATTTTACACACTGAACTACGTCTGAGAAGAAGTTGGTGAAACAGGCAAGGCAGTCATTTGAGAAACCAAGGCTGTTGAGTCTGCCGATAAGAATGTGGTGCTTGACAGAGTCGAAAGCCTTAGCCAGATTGATGAATACAGCTGCACAGTAATGTCTCTTATTGATGGCGGTTATGATATAATTTAGATCCTTGAACGTGGCTGAGGTGCACCCATGACCAGCTCGGAAACCAGATTGCATAGCGGAGAAGGTACGGTGGGATTCGAAATGGTCAGTGATCTGTTTGTTAACTTGGCTTTCAAAGACCTTAGAAAGGCAGGGTAGGATAGATGTAGGTCTGTGGGAGTTTGGGTCTAGAGTGTTTCCCCCTTTGAAGAGGGGGATGACCGAGGCAGCTTTCCAATCTCTGGGGATCTCAGACGATACGAAAGAGAGGTTGAACAGACTAGTAATAGGGGTTGCAACATTTAATTTTAGAAAGAGAGGGTCCAGATTGTCTAGCCCGGCTGATTTGTAAGGGTCCAGATTTTGCAGCTCTTTCAGAACATCAGCTATCTGGAATTGGGTGAAGGAGAAATGGGGAGGCTTGGGCAAGTTGCTGTGGGGGGTTGAGGGCTGTTGACCCGGGTAGTGGTAGCCAGGTGGAAAGTATGGCCAGCCGTAGAGAAATGCTTATTGAAATTCTCAATTATTGTGGATTTAAATCGGTGATGACAGTGTTTCCTATCCTCAGTGCAGTGGGCAGCTAAGAGGAGGTGCTCTTATTCTCTATGGACTTTAGTGTCTCAGAACTTTTTGGAGTTTGTGCTACAGGATGCAAATTTCTGTTTGACTCCCTGAAAAGTTGCATAATGCGGGGGCTATTCGATGCTAATGCAGTATGCCACAGGAAGTTTTTGTGCTGGCAGTCAGGTCTGGAGTGAACCAAGGGCTATATCTGTTCCTCGTTCTACATTTTTTTGAATGGGGCATGCTTATTTAAGATGGTGAGGAAAGCACTTTAAAAAAATAACCAGGCATCCTCTACTGACGGAATGAGGTCAATATACTTCCAAGGATACGGCCAGGCCAGGTCGATTAGAAAGGGCTGCTCGCTGAAGTGTTTTAGGGAGCGTTTGACAGTGATGAGGGGTGGTTGTTTGACCGCGGGCCCATTACAGACACAGGCAATGAGGCAGTGATCGCTGAGATCCTGGTTGAAGACAGCAGAGGTGTATTTAGAGGGCAAGTTGGTCAGGATGATATCTAAGAGGGTGCCCATGTTTACGGATTTAGGGTTGTACCCGGTAGGTTCATTGATAATTTGTGTGAGATTGAGGGCATCTAGCTTAGATTGTAGGACGGCCGGGGTGCTAAACATATCCCAGTTTAGGTCACCTAACAGTACGAACTCTGAAGATAGATGGGGCGATCAATTCACATATGGTGTCCAGGGCACAGCTTGGGGCTGAGGGGGGTCTATAACAAGCTACAACGGTGAGAGACATTTCTGGAAAGGTGGATTTTTAAAAGTAGAAGCTCAAACTGAGATGGGCCTAGCTCGAGGCTAGCTCAAAGCTAACTGGTACTTGCTTCGGGACAGAGGCATTAGCCAGCGGTAGCCACTCGGTTGCAGCTAGCTACTGTAGCTGCGATGATCTGGTGTAATGGCCTAGAGCTTGAGGCAGGAATCCGGTGATGTGGTGGAGAAAAGCAGTCCGATATGCTCTGGGTTGATATTGCGCTGTGCAGACTGGCAGGTATTGACGGAGCTAAACCCGGCTGGTGTCCGAGCTGAAGGTGTAGACCGCTAGCCGTGGCTAACAGTGACTACTAGCTCGTTACTAGTTTGCTTCTGATGGAAGTTCCAGTTGTAACATAAAAAAACAGCAGATCTGTACCACATTGGGGGTTGCAGGAAAGTATATTTAGATCGTTGGTGGAAAGTGAGATTAAAATATATACGAAAACCCCCCAGATGAAACCGACTATTTACATGGGACAAGACGGGACAAAACAAACACACGTCCGACTGCTACGCCATCTTGGATTCCACCAAGATTCACACTTAGAGTTGCCTTTATTGTGGGACTACTGGTCATTTTTTCTCCACTAAAAGACCACACAAATCTAAATAAAGGGATGGAATATATACATATTAATATATGGATGAGCAATGACCGGCATAGGCAAGATGCTATAGATGGTATAAAATACAATATATACATATTAATATATGGATGAGCAATGACCGGCATAGGCAAGATGCTATAGATGGTATAAAATACAATATATACATATTAATATATGGATGAGCAATGACCGGCATAGGCAAGATGCTATAGATGGTATAAAATACAATATATACATATTAATATATGGATGAGCAATGACCGGCATAGGCAAGATGCTATAGATGGTATAAAATACAATATATACATATTAATATATGGATGAGCAATGACCGGCATGGGCAAGATGCTATAGATGGTATAAAATACAATATATACATATTAATATATGGATGAGCAATGACCGGCATGGGCAAGATGCTATAGATGGTATAAAATACAATATATACATATTAATATATGGATGAGCAATGACCGGCATGGGCAAGATGCTATAGATGGTATAAAATACAATATATACATATTAATATATGGATGAGCAATGACCGGCATAGGCAAGATGCTATAGATGGTATAAAATACAATATATACATATTAATATATGGATGAGCAATGACCGGCATAGGCAAGATGCTATAGATGGTATAAAATACAATATATACATATGGGATAAGTAATGCAATATATGTAAACATCATCATTAAAATGGCATTAATAAAATTACTAGTGATCCATTTGTTGATGATCTTTTTGGCCTTCCTGTGACATAGGGTGCTGACCCCTCCTGTCTCAGCCTCCAGTCTTTATGCTGCAGTAGTTTGTGTCGGGGGGCTAGGGTCAGTTTGTTATATCTGGAGTACTTCTCCTGTCCTATTCGGTGTCCTGTGTGAATCTAAGTGTGCGTTCTCTAATTTTCTCCTTCTCTCTCTCGGAGGACCTGAGCTCTAGGACCATGCCCCAGGATTACCTGACATGATGACTCCTTGCTGTCCCCAGTCCACCTGGCCGTGCTGCTGCTCCAGTTTCAACTGTTCTGCCTTCTAATTATTCGAACATGCTGATCATTTATGAACATTTGAACATCTTGGCCATGTTCTGTTATAATCTCCACCCGGCACAGCCAGAAGAGGACTGGCCACCCCACATATGCTCTCTCTAATTCTCTCTTTTTTCTCTCTCTCTCAGAGGACCTGAGCCCTAGGACCATGCCCCAGGACTACCTGACATGATGACTCCTTGCTGTCCCCAGTCCATCTGACCGTGCTGCTGCTCCAGTTTCAACTGTTCTGCCTTATTATTATACGACCATGCTGGTCATTTATGAACATTTGAACATCTTGGCCATGTTCTGTTATAATCTCCACCCGGCACAGCCAGAAGAGGACTGGCCACCCCACATAGCCTGGTTCCTCTCTAGGTTTCTTCCTAGGTTTTGGCCTTTCTAGAGAGTTTTTCCTTGCCACCGTGCTTCTACACCTGCATTGCTTGCTGTTTGGGGTTTTAGGCTGGGTTTCTGTACAGCACTTTGAGATATCAGCTGATGTACGAAGGGCTATATAAATACATTTGATTTGATATGTGTCCTGGAGGGCAGGTAGTTTGCCCCGGTGATGCGTTGTGCAGACCGCACCACCCTCTGGAGAGCCCTGCGGTTGTGGGCGGTGCCGTTGCTGTACCAGGCAGTGAAACAGCCCGACAGGATGCTCTCAATTGTGCATCTGTAGAAGTTTGTGAGGGATTTAGGTGACAAGCCAAATGTCTTCAGCCTCCTGAGGTTGAAGAGGCGCTGTTACGCCTTCTTCACCACACTGTCTGTGTGGGTGGACCTTTTCAGTTTGTCCGTGATGTGTACGCCGAGGAACTTAAAACTTACTACCCTCTCCACTACTGTTCCATCGATGTGGATAAGGGGGGTGTTCCCTCTGCTGTTTCCTGAAGTTCACAATCTTCTCCTTTTTATTTAACTTTTATTTAACTAGGCAAGTCAGTTAAGAACAAATTCTTATTTACGATGATGGCCTACCAAAAGGCCCCCTGCGGGGACGGGGGCCCGGATTAAAAATATATATATTTTTAGAAATTATAAATATAGGACAAAACACACATCACGACAAGAGAGACAACACAACACTGCATAAAGGGAGACCTAAGGCAACAACATAGCAAGGCAGCAACACATGACAAAAAAGCATGGTAGCAACACAACATGACAACAACATGGTAGCAACACAACATGGTAGCAGCACAAAACATGGTACAAACATTATTGGGCACACACAACAGCATAAAGGGCAAGAAGGTAGAGACAACAATACATCACGCAAAGCAGCGCCACAACTGTCAGTAAGAGTGTCCATGATTGAGTCTTTGAATGAAGAGATTGAGATAAAACTCTCGCTCCAGTCGCTAGTTGCAGCGAACTGAAAATACAAGCGACCCAGGGATGTGTGTGCTTTGGGGACCTTTAACAGAATGTGACTGGCAGAACAGGTGTTGTACGTGGAGGATGAGGGCTGCAGTAGATATCTCAGATTGGGGGGAGTGAGGCCTAAGCGGGTTTTATAAATAAGCATCAACCAGTGGGTCTTGCGACAGTTATACAGAAGTCTGTGTTTTGTGTAGGCTGACCCCGGCGGGATGTTTTGATAGCCTCCGACAATGAATCCACAGATGAAAGGGGGAACCTAGATGACCAGTTTACAGAGGAATATAAAGTGCTGTGATATGTCCTATAAGGAGCATTGGTGGCAAATCTGATGGCTGAGAGCACCCTTACCTGCCGATCTATAAATTACGTCTCCGTAATCTAGCATGGGTAAGATGGTCATCTGAATCAGGGTTAGTTTGGCAGCTGGGGTGAAAGAGTAGCGATTATGATAGAAGAAACCAAGTATAGATTTAACTTTAGCCTGCAGCTTTGATATGTACTGAGAGAAGGACAGTGTACCATCTAGCCATACTCCCAAGTACTTGTATGAGGTGACTACCTCAAGCTCTAAACCCTCAGATGTAGTTATCACACCTGTGGGGAGAGGGGCATTCTTCTTACCAAACCACATTACCTTTGTTATGGAGGTGTTCAGAACAAGGTTAAGGGCAGATAAAGCTTGTTGTTGTCACGCCCTGGCCATAGAGAGGCTTTTTAATCTCTATGTACTGATAAACTTTGAGCCTCGTACGGGTCCTCTTGGGCAGGAGAAGCTAGGTCCCATGCCGCTGATAAACATTGAGCCTCGTACGGGTCCTCTTGGGCAGGAGAAGCTAGGTTCCATGCCGCTGATAAACATTGAGCCTCGTACGGGTCCTCTTGTGCAGGAGAAGCTAGGTCCCATGCCCCTGATAAACACTGAGCCTCGTACGGGTCCTCTTGGGCAGGAGAAGCTAGGTCCCATGCCGCTGATAAACACTGAGCCTCGTACGGATCCTCTTTGCAATGATCTCGGTGTAGAAGTCAAACTGCAAATTGTTTGCCTCGCAGTGGAATTGGGGGCTCTGACCTGTGGGGATAAGAGGATCAGCATCTACCCAGATCTGAGTGCTGAACTGCTAAAACAGAGTGACCTATAATGAGGTGAGATCCCAGCCATGCAAGCTATACCTGAGATGAGGCTTCATCCACAAGGCAAAATTCATCTTGATCTAATAGAATACAACACACACGTTTCCACTGGCAAGGAGACTCAAGACTTCTTCGATAAACACATCAAGCACAACACCTCAATCAGCCTGACTAACCGGTGTCTGTATGTAGCCTCGCTAGCTTCTCTACTGTATATATCCTCTCTACTGTATATAGCCTCGCTACTGTATGTAGCCTCGCTACTGTATATAGCCTCTCTACTGTATATAGCCTCACTACTGTATGTAGCCTCGCTACTGTATATAGCCTCTCTACTGTATATAGCCTCGCTACTGTATGTAGCCTTGCTACTGTATATAGCCTCTCTACTGTATATAGCCTTGCTACTGTATATAGCCTCGCTACTGTATATAGCCTCGCTACTGTATGTAGCCTCGCTACTGTATATAGCCTCTCTACTGTATATAGCCTCGCTACTGTATATAGCCTCTCTACTGTATATAGCCTCACTACTGTATATAGCCTCTCTACTGTATATAGCCTCGCTACTGTATATAGCCTCTCTACTGTATATAGCCTCGCTACTGTATATAGCCTCGCTACTGTATATAGCCTCGCTACTGTATATAGCCTCTCTACTGTATATAGCCTCTCTACTGTATATAGCCTCTCTACTGTATATAGCCTCGCTACTGTATATAGCCTCGCTACTGTTTTTTTACTGTTGTTTTTATTTCTTTACTTAACCAATTGTTCACCTAATGCCTTTTTTGCACTATTGGTTAGAGCCTGTAAGTAAGCATTTCACTGTGTATTCGGCGCACGTGACAAATAAACTTTGATTTGACTCACAAGGGGACGAGCCGACAGATATAGGCTAACCCCAATTTGACTGGCTCAATATTGAGGTATACTACCCACGAACAATCACGCAGCCTAAAGCTGTGATGCTGCCCTCAGCATAAGACTATGATAAACACATCTCCTAAATGGGGTAAAAGGAACACTAATATTATGAACATCATTATCATCATCATTATTATTATCGTTATCATTGCTGAACATTGGACTTCATTATCATATTGCAGGACATTGATACAATGATGACTCCATGCCAATTAATGAACAATATATTAAAGGGAAATACCTAGTCAGTTATCCAACTGAATGTATTTAACTGAAATGTGCCTCTCCGAATTTAACCCAACCCCTCTGAATTAGAGAGGAGCGGGGGGCTGCCTTAATCGACATCCACGCCTTCAGCGCCCGGGGAACAGTGGGTTAACTGACAGATTTTTGTCAGCTCAGGGATTCAATCCAGCAAAATTCCGGTTACTGGCCCAACGCTCTAATCATCAGGCTACCTGACGGCTATGGCCCAACGCTCTAATCATCAGGCTACCTGACGGCTATGGCCCAACGCTCTAATCATCAGGCTACCTGACGGCTATGGCCCAACGCTCTAATCATCAGGCTACCTGACGGCTATGGCCAGTCCCATATGGGCTAAACTGTTGAAAAGTTCAGCCCCCGGATTTTTAAAACAAAAAAATAAAAATCATAATTCAGCCTAAATGGAATCTCCCATTTCTCTCAAAACATTTTTTAAAAAGCTTTTGGGCAGCAACTCACTGCTTCCCTAAAGACAAACAATGTTTACGAAATGCTTCAGTCTGGTTTTAGATCCCATCATAGCGCTGAGACTGCACTCGTGAAGGTGGTAAATTAACTTTTAATGGTGTCAGACCGAGGCTCTGCATCTGTCCACGTGCTCCAAGACCTTAGTGCTGCTTTTGAAACCATCGATAGTGACATTCTTTTGGAGAGATTGTAAACCCAAATTGGTCTACACTGACAAGTTCTTGCCTGGTTAAGATCTTATCTGTCGGAAAGATATCAGTTTGTCTCTGTGGATGGTTTGTCCTCTGACAAATCAACTGTAAGTTTTGCTGTTCCTCAAGGCTCCGTTTTAGGACCACTACTGTTTTCCCTATATATTTTACATCTTGGTGATGTCATTCGGGAAACAATGTTAACTTTCACTGCTATGCGGATGACACACAGCTGTACATTTCGATGAAACATGGGGAAGCCCCAAAATTGCCCTTCCTGGAAGCCTGTGTTTCAGACATAATGGATGGCGGCAAATATTTTACTTTTAAACTCGGACAAAACAGAGATCAAATCAAATCAAATTTATTTATATAGCCCTTCGTACATCAGCTGATATCTCAAAGTGCAGAAACCCAGCCTAAAACCCCAAACAGCAAGCAATGCAGGTGTAGAAGCACGGTGGCTAGGAAAAACTCCCTAGAAAGGCCAAAACCTAGGAAGAAACCTAGAGAGGAACCAGGCTATGTGGGGTGGCCAGTCCTCTTCTGGCTGTGCCGGGTGGAGATTATAACAGAACATGGCCAAGATGTTCAAATGTTCATAAATGACCAGCATGGTCGTATAATAATAAGGCAGAACAGTTGAAACTGGAGCAGCAGCACGGTCAGATGGACTGGGGACAGCAAGGAGTCATCATGTCAGGTAATCCTGGGGCATGGTCCTAGGGCTCAGGTCCTCCGAGAGAGAGAAAGCAAGAGAGAAGGAGAGAATTAGAGAACGCACACTTAGATTCACACAGGACACCGGATAAGACAGGAGAAGTACTCCAGATATAACAAACTGACCCTAGCCCCCCGACACATAAACTACTGCAGCATAAATACTGGAGGCTGAGACAGGAGGGGTCAGGAGACACTGTGGACCCATCCGAGGACACCCCCGGACAGGGCCAAACAGGAAGGATATAACCCCACCCACTTTGCCAAAGCACAGCCCCCACACCACTAGAGGGATATCTTCATCCACCAACTTACCATCCTGAGACAGGACCGAGTATAGCCCACAAAGATCTCCGCCATGGCACAACCCAAGGGGGGGCGCCAACCCAGACAGGATGACCACATCAGTGAATCAACCCACTCAGGTGACGCACCCCTTCCAGGGACGGCATGAGAGAGCCCCAGTAAGCCAGTGACTCAGCCCCTGTAATAGGGTTACAGGCAGAGAATCCCAGTGGAAAGAGGGGAACCGGCCAGGCAGAGACAGCAAGGGCGGTTCGTTGCTCCAGAGCCTTTCCGTTCACCTTCTCACTCCTGGGCCAGACTACACTCAATCATATGACCCACTGAAGAGATGAGTCTTCAGTAAAGACTTAAAGGTTGAGACCGAGTTTGCGTCTCTGACATGGGTAGGAGACCGTTCCATAAAAATTGAGCTCTATAGGAGAAAGCCCTGCCTCTAGGGACAATTAGGAGGCCTGCGTCTTGTGACCATAGCATACGTGTAGGTATGTACGGCAGGACCAAATCAGAGAGATAGGTAGGAGCAAGCCCATGTAATGCTTTGTAGGTTAGCAGTAAAACCTTGAAATCAGCCCTTGCTTTGACAGGAAGCCAGTGTAGAGAGGCTTAGCACTGAAGTAATATGATAATTCTTTTTGGTTCTAGTCAGGATTCTAGCAGCCGTATTTAGCACCAACTGAAATTTATTTAGTGCTTTATCCGGGTAGCCAGAAAGTAGAGCATTGCAGTAGTCTAACCTAGAAGTGACAAAAGAATGGATAAATTTTTCTGCATCATTTTTGGACAGAAAGTTTCTGATTTTTGCAATGTTACCTGGATGGAAAAAAGCTGTCCTTGAAATGGTCTTGATATGTTCTTCAAAAGAGAGATCAGGGTCCAGAGTAACGCCAAGGTCCTTCACAGTTTTATTTGAGATGACTGTACAACCATTAAGATTAATTGTCAGATTCAACAGAAGATCTCTTTGTTTCTTGGGACCTAGAACAAGCATCTCTGTTTTGTCCGAGTTTAAAAGTAGAAGGTTTGCAGCCATCCACTTCCTTATGTCTGAAACACATGCTTCTAGCAAGGGCAATTTTGGGGCTTCACCATGTTTCATTGAAATGTACAGCTGTGTGTCATCCGCATAGCAGTGAAAGTTAACATTATGTTTTTCGAATAACATCCCCAAGAGGTAAAATATATAGTGAAAACAATAGTGGTCCTAAAACGGAACCTTGAGGAACACCGAAATTTACAGTTGATTTGTCAGAGGACAAACCATTCACAGAGACAAACTGATATCTTTCCGACAGATAAGATCTAAAACAGGCCAGAACTTGTCCGTGTAGACCAATTTGGGTTTCCAATCTCTCCAAAAGAATGTGGTGATCGATGGTATCAAAAGCAGCACTAAGGTCTAGGAGCACGAGGACAGATGCAGAGCCTCGGTCCGATGCCATTAAAATGTCATTTACCACCTTCACAAGTGCCGTCTCAGTGCTATGATGGGGTCTAAAACCAGACTGAAGCATTCCGTATACATTCTTTGTCTTCAGGAAGGCAGTAAGATGCTGCGCAACAGCCTTTTCTAAAAGTTTTGAGAGGAATGGAAGATTCGATATAGGCCGATAGTTTTTTATATTTTCTGGATCAAGGTTTGGCTTTTTCAAGAGAGGCTTTATTACTGCCACTTTTAGTGAGTTTGGTACACATCCGGTGGATAGAGAGCCATTTATTATGTTCAACATAGGAGGGCCAAGCACAGGAAGCAGCTCTTTCAGTAGTTTAGTTGGAATAGGGTCCAGTATGCAGCTTGAAGATTTAGAGGCCATGATTATTTTCATCATTGTGTCAAGAGATATATTACTAAAACACTTGAGCGTCTCTCTTGATCCTAGGTCCTGGGAGAGTTGTGCAGACTCAGGACAACTGAGCTTTGAAGGAATACGCAGATTTAAAGAGGAGTCCGTAATTTGCTTTCTAATAATCATAATCTTTTCCTCAAAGAAGTTCATGAATTTATCACTGCTAAAGTGAAAGTCATCCTCTCTTGGGGAATGCTGCTTTTTAGTTAGCTTTGCGACAGTATCAAAAAGGAATTTCGGATTGTTCTTATTTTCCTCAATTAAGTTAGAAAAATAGGATGATTGAGCAGCAGTAAGGGCTCTTCGGTACTGCACGGTACTATCTTTCCAAGCTAGTCGGAAGACTTCCAGTTTGGTGTGGCGCCATTTCCGTTCCTATTTTCTGGAAGCTTACTTCAGAGCTCGGGTATTTTCTGTGTACCAGGGAGCTAGTTTCTTATGAGAAATGTTTTTAGTTTTTAGGGGTGCAACTGCATCTAGGGTATTGCGCAAGGTTAAATTGAGTTCCTCAGTTAGGTGGTTAACTGATTTTTGTCCTCTGGCGTCCTTGGGTAGACAGAGGGAATCTGGAAGGACATCAAGGAATCTTTGCGTAGTCTGTGAATTTATAGCACGACTTTTGATGTTCCTTGGTTGGGGTCTGAGCAGATTATTTGTTGCAATTGCAAACGTAATAAAATGGTGGTCCGATAGTCCAGGATTATGAGGAAAAACATTAAGATCCACAACATTTATTCCATGGGACAAAACTAGGTCCAGCGTATGACTGTGACAGTGAGTGGGTCCAGAGACATGTTGGACAAAACCCACTGAGTCGATGATGGCTCCGAAAGCCTTTTGGAGTGGGTCTGTGGACTTTTCCATGTGAATATTAAAGTCACCAAAGATTAGAATATTATCTGCTATGACTACAAGGTCCGATAAGAATTCAGGGAACTCAGTGAGGAACGCTGTATATGGCCCAGGAGGCCTGTAAACAGTAGCTATAAAAAGTGATTGAGTAGGCTGCATAGATTTCATGACTAGAAGCTCAAAAGACGATGCTGGTTCTAGGTCCCAAAAAACAAAGAGATCTGCTGTTGGATCTGACAATTAATCTTGATTGTTGTACAGTCGTCTCAAAAAAAACTGATGGACCTCGGCATTACTCTGGACCCTGATCTCTCTTTTGACTAACATATCAAGACTATTTCAAAGATAGCTTTGGGTGGGATTATATCCTGCCTGGTTGGCTCTGTCTGGGGGTATCGTTGGACGGGGCCACAGTGTCTCCCAACCCCTCCTGCCTCAGCCTTATGCTGCAATAGTTTGTGTCAGGGGGCTAGGGCCAGTCTGTTATGTCTGGAGTATTTCTCCTGTCTTATCCAGTGTCCTGTCTGAATTTAAGTATGCTCCCTCTAATTATCTCTCCCTCCCAGGTAGTCCTGGGACCATGCCTCAGGACTACCTGGCCTGATGACTCCTCCTCGCTGTCCCCTGTCCTGCTGCTGCTCCAGTTTCAACTGTTCTGCCTGCGGCTATGGAACCCTGACCTGTTTACCGGACGTGCTACCTGTCCCGGACCTGCTGTTTTCGACTCTCTCTCTCTCTACCGAACCTGCGGTCTCAAACTCTGAATCCTCGGCTATGAAAAGCCAACTGACAATTACTCCTGAGGTGCTGACCTGTTGCACCCTCTATAATCACTGTGATTATTATTATTATTTGGCCCTGCTGGTCATTTATGAACATTTGAACATCTTGGCCATGTTCTGTTATAATCTCCACCCGGCACAGCCAGAAGAGAACTGGCCACCCCTCATAGCCTGGTTCCTCTCTAGGTTTCTTCCTAAGTTCCTGGCTTTCTAGGGAGTTTTTCCTAGTCACTGTGCTTCTACATCTGTATTGCTTGCTGTTTGGGGTTTTAGGCTGGGTTTCTGTATAGCACTTTGTGACATTGGCTGATGTAAAAAGGGCTTTATAAATACATTTGATTGAAATAGTCTGGGTAGCCATTTGATTAGCTGTTCAGGAGTCTTATGGCTTGGGGGTAGAAGCTGTTAGGTCTTTTGGATCTAGACTTGCCATGCGGTAGCAGAGAGAAGAGTCCATGACTCCCGAGTGGCACAGCGGTCTAAGACACTGCATCTCAGTGCAAGAGGCATCACTATTGTCCCTGGTTTGAATCCAGGCTGTATAACATCTGGCCGTGATTGGGAGTTCCATAGGGTGGTGCACAATTGGTCCCAGCGTCGTCCGGGTTTGGACGGGGTAGGCCGTCATTGCAAATAACAATTTGTTCTTAACTGACTTGCCTAGTTAAATAACGGTCAAATTTTAACAATTATTGTATGTTTAGCTCACATAATATAAATGTCTGCATTAAGATGTCTGTAATATAATAAACATGTCAGAAACTAATGTAGACATTAACAAACTAAGCAATTCTTATAGCTTCCATAATATTATTTACGACGGGGACAGAATGCCAAGATGGAGGCGCAGTGGCTTCAACACAGCACCCCCTATCAGTCATTGTGCATATGTAAATCATTGGTGAAAACAGTTGCCAATACAGTGAGCTATTGCATTTCATAAGCGCTGGCTATGATGCTAGTGTAGACCATGGGGATATGTGAAACTTCCTTCTCAGTCTGAAGTGTCCCCACCTGCTTTTCGCATGTCCTCAACTGGTAAGACGCTTCAGGAGAGCAGTCACATGTGCAAGGCAGAGATCCAGAGTTCGCGCCAGGAATGGACCGAATCGGGAGGAAGTGGTACTCGCTAAGCAAGCAGAGGGATGTTCTTTACACTCACAGTCATGCTGTGAAGCAAACTATCCAGTAATGTTGAAATCATGTATCCATGTACAGTCCCTTCAGAAAGTATTCAGACCCCTTGACTTTTTCCACATTTTGTTACAGAATTATTCTAAAATGGATTTTTTTTAAATCCTCATCAAACTACACACAATACACCATAATGACAAAGCATAAACAGGCTTTTAGAATGTTTGCAAATGTATAAAAAAAAAAAATGAAATATCACATTTATATAAGTATTCAGACCCTTTCCTCAGTACTTTGTTGAAGCACCTTTGGCAACGATTACAGCCTCAAGTCTTCTTGACGCTACAAGCTTGGCACACCTGTATTTGGGGAGTTTCTCCCATTCTTCTCTGCAGATCCTCTCAAGCTCTGTCAGGTTGGATGGGGAGCATTGCTGCACAGCTAGTTTCAGATCTCTCCAGAGATGTTCGATTGGGTTCAAGTCCAGGCTCTGGCTTGACCACTAAAGGACATTCAAAGACTTGTCCCAAAGCCACTCCTGCGTTGTCTTGGTTGTGTGCTTAGGGTTCTTGTTCTGTTGGAAGGTGAACCTTCACCCTAGTAGGAGGTCCTGAGTGCTCTGGAGCAGGTTTTCATCAAGGATCTCGCTGTACTTTGCTCCGTTCATCTTTCCCTCGATCTTGACTAGTCTCCCAGTCCCTGCTGCTGAAAAAGATCCCCACAGCATGATGCTGCCACCACCATGCTTCACCGTAGGGCATTCAGGCCAAAGAGTAGAGAAATTTGCTTTCAATGTCTGAGTCTTTAGGTGCCTTTTGGCCTGATTGGTGTTGTGCTGCAGAGATGTTTGTCCTTCTGGAAGATTCTCCCATCTCAACAAATGAACTCTGGAGCTGTCAGAGCGACCATCGCGTTCTTGGTCACCTCCCTGACCAAGGCCCTTCTCCCCCGATTGATCAGTTTGGCAGGGCGGCCAGCTCTAGGAAGAGTATTGGTGGTTCCAAACTTCTTCCATTTAAGAATGATGGAGGCCACTGTGTTCTTGGGGACCTTCAATGCTGGATAAATGTTTTAGTACCCTTCTCCAGATCTGTGCCTCGAAACAATCCTGTCTCGGAGCTCTATGGACAATTCATTCGATCTCATGACTTGGTTTTTGCTCTGACATGCACTGTCAACTGTGGGGCATTTTATAGACAGGTGTGTGCCTTTCCAAATCATGTCCAATCAATTGAATTTACCACAGGTGGACTCCAATTAAGTTGTAGAAACATCTCAAGGATGATCAATGGAAACAGGATGCACCTGAGCTCAATTTTGAATCTCGTAGCAAAGGGTTTGAATACGTATGTAAATAAGGTATTTGTTCTATATTTGTAAATCTAAAAATCTGTTTTCACTTTGTCATTAAGTGATTTTAGAAACACTTAAAATAAGGAAGGTGTTTTTTGTAGGCTTACTCTGACATGACTTTTGATAACCATGTCAATCTCTTTCGGACAAGGTGACTTTTATCAATATAATTCGCCTGTATTTACCCCCCCAACAATTAAATGCTAATTAGCTGCTAATGTGACTATTGTAAAGAACTATAAATGCCATGATGATCTGGACGTGACTGCCCAATCAAGGCAAAGGTAAGAATCTCTGGATTAACTATCTAATGTTAGCTAAATTTAGTAATGAACAAACTGGCTACATTTCTATACATTAACAATTCTGTGAACTGTTAATGTTCTAAAGTTTTAAATTGACACAATATCTGTTAGCAAAGATGTCAGCTAGAGATGACGTTCAGAGCTTGCAGGGATTTGTAGTTTTGCATGATGTCTACTTTAATGCTAATTAGCATTTTCGAATCTGAGAGTAAAAAGAGGAATATATTGATAAGTCACCTTGTCCAAGAGAGATTTACATGATTATCAAAACATCACGCCAGGGATGGAAAAACGATTGGAACCATTTCCCTTTGACTGCTAGGTTTTATGGGTATTATGACACCTTCACTATGGGGCTGTATTGACAGTGAAAGTAACAGCTAATTTGGGGATTGTATGTCGATTTGTTCTCCTTAAATAAAAGTCATGTGATTTATTTGTTTGATCAACCTTTTCGCCACCAGCTCCCGATATCAGGGCATAAAACCTAGTCTCATGAATTAGCCCAGCTGGCGCAAATGTGCACTTGGCCCGAGCTCATTTCCCTGGCTAAACTATCTGAACTATGCTAGTTTTTATCCTCATTCCAAAACTTCATAAATACTGCACCCTCAACTTCAAAACTAGTTATACAATATTGTAACTAAGAAATTTGATGGAAAGAAACTTGAAATGGTGTATTGTTTTGTTGGAATAGCCATGACTGGTTCAGCATATCTGTCATAAGATGATGGTGGCGACAGATATCATTGATACTTAACGCAGATCCAAGTTCAGTTTTGAGATCCACTGGCATCATTGGCGTAGGGTTAGTTGGACGTTTCTGACTGGTCTTGGAACTAAGGGAACGGGTTGGCTCGATGGGATATGTAGTGATTTTGCCAAGACAGCCAGATATGTAGTCTTCTACCCTTAACCTTCTTTCAACTGACTCTTGGTTGATTAAATCAGACTTTATTAACATAATGAGTAATCCAGGAATGTCACAAGTTTATTGACACGAGGGTCTACAGAGCTCCCCCTACTCCGCACCTGTCTACTAAAGGGGACATCGACAGATTCACCTTGTCGGCTTCGGGATTCGATCTCACAACCTTTCAGTCATTGGCTCAACACTAACCCCTAGGCCAAATTATACCCTAACATTTATGGACACACACATACTACCACAGACCCACACATACTACCACAGACCCACACATACTACCACAGAACGACACGTACTACCACAGACCCACACGTACTACCACAGACCCACACGTACTACCACAGACCCACACGTACTACCACAGAACGACACGTACTACCACAGAACGATACGTACTACCACAGAACGACACGTACTACCACAGACCCACACGTACTACCACAGACCCACACGTACTACCACAGACCCACACGTACCACCACAGAACAACACGTACTACCAGACCCACACGTACTACCAGACCCACACGTACTACCACAGACCCACACGTACTACCACAGACCCACACGTATCTTTACCCCTGCTACCTACATGTACAGTATCAGTCAAAAGTTTGGACACACTTAATTTGGGGATTGTATGTCAATTTGTTCTCCTGATTTATCTGATTTATTTGTTTGATCAACCTTTTCGCCACCAGCTCCCGATATCAGGGCATAAAACCTAGTCTCCTGAATTAGCCCAGCTGGCGCAAATCTGCACTTGGCCCGAGCTCGTTTCCCTGGCTAAACTATCTGAACTATGCTAGTTTTCATCCTCATTCCCAAACTTCATAAATACTGCACCCTCAACTTCAAAACTAGTTATACAATATCTTTACCCCTGCTACCTACATGTACAGTATCAGTCAAAAGTTTGGACACACTTAATCAAGGGTTTTAATTTATTTTCACTATTTTCTACATTGCAGAATAGTGAAGACATCAAAACTATGAAATAACACATATGGAATCATGTTGGAACCAAAAAAAGTGTTAAACAAATCAATGTATTTTATGTTTGAGATTCTTCAAAGTAGCCACCCTTTGCACACTCTTGGCATTCTCTCAACCAGCTTCATTATGCATTTCAATTAACAGGTGTGACTTCTTAAGTTAATTTGTGGAATTTCTTTCCTTCTTAATGCGTTTGAGCCAATCAGTTGTGTTGTGACGAGGTAGAAGAAGATATCCCTATTTAGTAAAAGACCAAGTCCATATTATGGCAACAAAAACAGCTATAATAAGCAAAGAGCAACAACAGTCCACCATTACTTTAAGACATGAAGGTCAGTCAAAACAGAACATTACAAGAACTCTCAAAGTTTCTTGAAGTGCAGTCGCAAATACCATGAAGCGCTATGATGAAACTGGCTCTCATGAAAACTGCCACAGGAAAGGAAGACCCAGAGTTACCTCTGTTGCAGTTGATAACTTCATTATAGTTACCAGCCTCAGAAATTGCAGCCCAAATAAATGCTTCAGAGTTCAAGTAACAAACATATCAACATCAACTGTTCAAAGGAGACTGCGTGAAATCAGGCCTTCATGGTCAAATTGCTGCAAAGAAACCACTACTAAAGGACACCAATAACAAGAAGAGACTTTCTTGGGCCAGAAACACGAGCAGTGGACATTAGACTGGTGGAAATCTGTCCTTTGGTCTGATGAGTCCAAATTAGAGATTTTTGGTTCCACCGCCGTGTCTTTGTGAGACACAGAGTAGGTGAACGGATGATTTCCACATGTGTGGTTCCCACCGTGAAGCATGGAGGAGGAGGTGTGATGGTGTGTGGTTCCCACCGTGAAGCATGGAGGAGGAGGAGGAGGTGTGATGGTGCCTTGCTGGTGACACTGTCAGTGATTTATTTAGAATTCAAGGCACACTTAACCAGCATGGCTACCACAGCTTAGTGGGACTATCACAGGACAATGACCCACAACTCACTTCAGTCGGATGTTTTGATAGAATACATTTATCACAGCTAGCTAGTAATGTTAGCTAGCTAGCTACTTGCACAAGCATTTCATGTAATGATGTGATGTTATCTAGCTAGAAGAAACAAGTTTAGAACAGACATTTCTAACAAGCTAGCTGAGAAGCTTACACAAAATAATTTGTTTTATGCCATCCCATCTGGTTTGCACTTTGTGGGACTATCATTTGTTTTTAAACAGGACAATGGCGCAACACACCTCAGGCGTAAGGGCAATTTGATCAAGGAGAGTGATAGAGTGCTGCATCAGATGACCTGGCCTCCACAATCACCCGACCTCAACCCAATTGAGATGGTTTGGGATAAGCTGGAGTGACGGAAATGCAGCCAACAAGTGCTCAGCATTTGTGGGAACTCCTTCAAGACTGTTGGAAAAGCATTCCAGGTAAAGCTGGTTGAGAGAATGAAGAAAGAGTGTGCAAAGCTGTCATCAAGGCAAAGGTGGCTTTTTTATTTAACTAGGCAAGTCAGTTAAGAACACATTCTTATTTACAATGACGGCCTACTGGGGAACAGTGGGTTAACTGCCTTGTTCATATTTTTACCTTGTCAGCTCGGGGATTCGATCCAGCTACCTTTCGGTTACTGGCCCAACGGTCTAACCATTAGGCTACATGCCTTCCCTTCCTTGAATAATCTCAAATCTCAAATATATTTAGATTTGTTTAACACTTTTCTGGTTACAACATGTCTCCATTTGTGTTATTTCATAGTTTTAATGTCTTAACTATTATTCTACAATGTAGAAAATAGTAAAAAATAAAGTAAAACCATTGAATGAGTAGGTGTCCAAACTTTGGACTGGTACTGTACACATCTACCTCAACATATCTTTACCCCTATTAGCTACATGTACGTATAGGCAGCAGGGGTATATCTTGAGTATTTCTCTCCGCTAATAGAGGCGTAATAAAGTTCACAAATTGTGATAAAAAAAGATGTCTATTTTATTATTTGTATATTTTGTATTTATTTATCAGGGGTGCTGCAGCCCCCTCAGCCTTTGTATAAAGTGCTCTAGACAGAAGTACTACTATACTATGTGGGAGAGAGTGGCTGTGTACGCTAAACCATGATCTGGTCAGTCAGGTCAGTCTGGTCAGTTTGGTCCGTCTGGTCAACCTGGTTCGTCTGGTCAACCTGGTCCATCTGTCCGTCTGGTCCATCTGTCAGTCAGGTCAGTCTGTCAGTCAGTCAGGTCCGGGGTCTGGCTGCTGCTCTTCTGTTTCATCTGCAACTGTTGTCTGGTGGTCAGGACTGCAGACTGGAGAGTAGCCACCTCTGCTGACAACTCTACCACTACAGGGGAGAGGAGGAGACAAGGGAGAGAGGGGTGAGGAGGGGACAAAAGGGAGAGGGGTGAGGAGGGGACAAGGGAGAGGGGTGAGGAGGGGACAAGGGAGAGGGGTGAGGAGGGGACAAGGGAGAGGAGTGAGGAGGGGACAAGGGAGAGGGGTGAGGAGGGGAAAAGAGAGAGGGGAGAAGGGTGGGAGAAAGGGGAAGGGACAGGAGGAGGGGAGAAAGGGGAAGGGAGAGGAGGAGGGGAGAAGGGAGGGGTTGGATGGGGGAGGAGGGTAGAAGGGAGGAGGTGGAAGGGGGAGAAGAAGAGAAGGGAAAATGAATTTTTCATCCATACTGGTACATGCTGGAAGACGGAAGGCAACCATCCTACCAGACAGACCCCAACTTGTTTCATCCATCCTACTAGACAGACCCCAACTTGTTTCATCCATCCTACTAGACAGACCCTAACTTGTTTCATCCATCCTACCAGACCCCAACTTGTTTCATCCATCCTACTAGACAGACCCTAACTTGTTTCATCCATCCTACTAGACAGACCCCAACTTGTTTCATCCATCCTACTAGACAGACCCCAACTTGTTTCATCCATCCTACCAGATAGACCCCAACTTGTTTCATCCATCCTACTAGACAGACCCCAACTTGTTTCATCCATCCTACTAGACAGACCCTAACTTGTTTCATCCATCCTACCAGACCCCAACTTGTTTCATCCATCCTACTAGACAGACCCTAACTTGTTTCATCCATCCTACTAGACAGACCCCAACTTGTTTCATCCATCCTACTAGACAGACCCCAACTTGTTTCATCCATCCTACCAGATAGACCCCAACTTGTTTCATCCATCCTACTAGACAGACCCTAACTTGTTTCATCCATCCTATCAGACAGCTTACCCTGTTTGAATGAGGCCTGGGCCTGTTTCAGGGTCTGAGGCACCAGGATTCCAAACCACTTCAGTGGGTCCTGCTGGGGGTTGGCTTCAGGTTTGGAGGAGGGAGCCGGCTCAGTCTCTGTCAACGGATGCTTGTTGTCACTCTGGTCTATCTCTGGAACCTCCTGCGTCTTCACTCTTCTCCTCACACCTGTAGATCCAACAAACATACAGTCAGATGAGGGGACTTAATTTTTTTACCTTTATTTAACCAGGAAAAGCCCTTTGAGACCCAGTCTCTAAAAAAAAATTAGCCTTTATTTAACCAGGTAAGCTAGTTGAGAACAAGTTATCATTTACAATTGAGATCTGGCCAAGATAAAGCAAAGCGACACAAACAACAACACAGAGTTACACATGGAATAAAGAAGTGTACAGTCAATAACACAATAGAAAAAAATAGTCTATATACAGTGTGTGCAAATAGCGTGAGGTAGGCAATAAATAGGCCATAGTAGCGAAGTAATTACAGATTAGCAAATTAACACTGGAGTGATAGATGAGCAGATGATGATGTGCAAGTAGAAATACTGGTGAGCAAAAGAGCAGAAAAGTAAATAAAAACAATATGGGGATGAGGTAGGTAGATTGGGTGTGCTATTTACAAATTTGGCAGTTCTATCTTGATGGAAAATGTTGTAGTTGGGGATAGAAATCTCAGAATCTTTGGTGGCCATCAGGGTTGGCGGAGTGTGCTAAAGCAGTGAGTAAAACAAACTTAGGGAGGAGGCTTCTGATGTTAACATGCATGAAACCAAGGCTTTTTCAGTTACAGAAGTCAACAAATGAGAGTGCCTGGGGACACGTCAATACATTACATAATTAAAACATGCAACAACATGATCCAGCCTAAAAAAAAGCATTTCCATTCCTCCGTAACAGAGTCTCCCATCAATATTTTACATGCATTCAGTGGCACTAACAAGTATCCATAAGTTAACGAACCCAAGACATAACTCCAAATAATTCAATATAAACTGATTTCTCAGTGACATACTAAGTAATGCTACATTCAGAAAGTATTCAGACCCCTCCATATTTTGTTACGCTACAGCTTTATTCGAAAAATGGATGAAATGTTGTATCCCCCTCAATCTACACACAATACCCCATAATTAAAAAGCTAAGAAATATCACATTTACATAAGCATTCAGACCCTTTACTCAGTACTTTGTTGAAGCACCTTTGGCAGCGATTACAGCCTTGAGTCTTCTTGGGTATGACGCTACAAGCTCGGCACATCTCTATTTGGGGAATTTCTCCCATTCTTCTCTGCAGATCCTCTCAAGCTCTGTCAGGTTGGATAGGGAGCATTGCTGCACAGCTAGATGAATGGAGCAAAGTACTGTCACGTTCGTCGTATGGAGGAGACCAAAGCGCAGCGTGATTAGAACACTTACTTTTTAATGAAGACGGAGACAAACTATACAAAAACAACAAACCGAACGTGAAGCTATAAAATACTAGTGCAGACACAGGCAACTAGACATAGACAATAACCCACAAAATACCCAAAGAGGATGGCTGCCTAAATATGGTTCCCAATCAGAGACAACGATAAACAGCTGCCTCTAATTGAGAACCAATCTAGGCAACTATAGACATATATAAACACCTAGATGATAAACAACCCCATAAACCTACAAAACCCCTAGACAGTACAAAAACACATACATCACCCATGTCACACCCTGACCTAACCAAAAGAATAAAGAAAACAAAGAATACTCAGGTCAGGGCGTGACAAGTACAGAGAGATCCTTGATGAAAACCTGCTCCAGAGCGCCCCATCCAACCTGACAGAGCTTGAGAGGATCTGCAGAGAAGAATGGGAGAAACTCACCAAATACAGGTGTGCTAATAAGCCTGTAGCGTCATGCCCAAGAAGACTGGCGCCGGAGAGGATGGGTGACATTTTACAGGCTCCTAACCAACTGTGTTTTTTCATTGTTTGTAACTTTTTTTTTTTTACTTGTTTTGTACATAATGTTGCAGCTACTATCACTTATGACCGAAAATAACTTCTGGACATAAGAACTGCAATTACTCACCTCAAACTGGAAGAAGCTTTTTCCTTTAACGAGTCCGACGAGAAGGATATACTGCTCTCCCGGGAACAGGCCCAAATCCCCGTCATTTGCGTAAAGAAAAGACATAGAAAAAGGGGATGGAGGTCGGTCTGCCATCAGAGAATTTGTAGGCGAGCGAGTAAACTCCCATTGCCATCTGTTCTATTGGCCAACGCGCAATCATTGGAAAATAAAATCGATGACCTATGATCAAGATTATCCTACCAATGGGACATTATAAAGTGTAATATCTTATATTTCACTGAGATGTGGCTGAACGACGACACGGAAAATATAGAGCTGGCGGAATTTTCCATGCACTGGCAGAACAGAGAAGCTATGTCTGGTAAGCTGAGGGGTGGAGGTGTGCGTAACAGCTAGTTAATAACAGCTAGTCAATAATAGCTAGTGCGCGATGTCTAATATTAAATCAATCTTGAGGTATTGCTCGCCTCAGAGTACCTTATGATAAGCTGTAGACCACCCTAACTACTAAAAGAGTTCTCATCTATATTATTCGTAGCCATCTATTTACCACCACAAACCAATGCTGGCACTTAAAACCGCACTCAGCCAACTCCATAAGGTCATAAGCAAAAAAGAAAATGCTCACAACATCCGCATCGAGCGAAAGGCTAGAGCTGCTGCTTTCAAGGAGTGGGACACTAATCCGGACGTTTAGAAGAAATCCCGCTTTGCCCTCAAATGAACCATCAAACAAGAAAAGTGTCAAAACAGGATTAAGATTGAATCCTACTACAACGGCTCTGACGCTCGTCGGATGTGGCAGGGCTTGAAAACTATTACAGACGACAAAGAGAAGCACAGCCGCGAGCTGCCCAGTGACCCGAGCCTACCAGACGAGCTAAATGCTCGCTTCGAGGCAAGCAACACTGAAGCATGCACGAGAGCACCAGCTGTTCTGGACGACTGTGTGATAACATTCTCGGTAGCCAACAAAATTCACAAAGCCGCGGGGCCAGATGGATTACCAGGACGTGTACTCAAAGCATGCGCGGAGCCACTGGCAAGTGTCTTCACTGACATTTTCATCCTCTCCCTGACTGAGTCTGTAATACCTACATGTTTCAAGCATGTGAGCAAGACAAAGGAACTGATCGTGGACTACAGGTAAAGGCGGGCCGAACAGGCCCCCATTAACATCGACAGGGCTGTAGTGGAGCGGGTCGAGAGTTTCAAGTTCCTTGGTGTCCACATCACCAACGAACTATCATGGTCCGAACACACCAAGAGTCGTGAAGAGGGCACAACAACACCCTTTCCCCCTCTGGACACTGAAAAGATTTGGCATGGGTCCCCAGATCCTCAAAAAGTTCTACAGCTGCACCATCGAGATCATCCTGACTGGTTGCATCACCGCCTGATATGGCAACTGCTCGGCATCTGACCGTAAGGCGCTACAGAGGGTAGTGCGAATGGCCCAGCTTGGGCCAAGCTTCCTGCCATCCAGGACCTCTATAATAGGCAGTGTCAGAAGAAAGCCCCCAAAAATTGTCAGAGACTCCAGTCACCCAAGTCATAGACTGTTTTCTCTGCTACCGCACGGCAAGAGGTACCAGAGAGCCAAGTCTAGGACCAAAGGCTCCTTAACAGCTTCTACCCCCAAGCCATAAGACTGCTGACGAATTAATCAAATGGCCACCGGACTATTTACATTGACACCCCCCCTCCATTGGTTTTGTACACTGCTGCTACTCGCTGTTAATTATCTATGGATAGTCACTTCACCCCTACCTACATGTACAAATTACCTCGACTAACCTGCACCCCCCCCCCACACACATTGACTTGGTACCGGTACCCCCTGTATATAGCCTCGTTATTGTTATTTTATTGTGTTACTTTTAATGTTTTACTTTATTTAATTTGGTTAATATTTTCTTTACTTTTCTTGAACTGCACTGTTGGTTAAGGGCTTGTAAAAGTAAGCATTTCACGGTAAGATCTACACTTGTTGTATTCGGCGCATGTGACAAATTCAATTTGATTTGCCTTGAGGCTGTAATCAACAGCTGTAATCAACAGCCCAAAGCACTGCGTAAAGGGTCTGTTGGAAGGTCTGAATTCTTTCCGAATGCACTATATACAGTACTATTGTCCTATCCCTTTTAAAGGCCTGTAGTTGGCATATGGAGAAGACACAGCCTACACTAGTCAGTGGTGCTCCATTACCCTCCTTGTCTTTAGGTCCAATGTCCTCCACCTGTCTCTCTTGAGGAGACTTCAGCGTCCTTCTCTTTGTCTGGAACTCGGCCTCACCACTCTCCAGAGTCCTACGACACACTGACATCATTATTATCCCAGATATACCCTCTACCACACATTACACAGAGTTGATAAACAGACATGCCTTGGAAGTTTGAGTTCATTAAAATGGTGAGAACTGACAGCCTAAATAAAGTTGTATGGAATCGATGTCGCTAAGTTATAGTCAGGGATGCAAAATGGTGAGGGCCCAAAAAGGTGACACTTTTGTTTCGCAATGCAAAAAATCCCTGCTAGGGGTTAATGCAGGTTTCAACTAATAAAACAACAAAGAATATGTATTTATTTATTTTACCTTTATTTAACCAGGTAGGCTAGTTGAGAACAAGTTCTCATTTGCAACTGCGACCTGGCCAAGATAAAGTGTAGCAATTCGACACATACAACAACACAGAGTTACACATGGAATAAACAGAACATAGTCAATAATACAGTAGAACAAAAGAAAACAAAACATCTATATACAGTGAATGCAAATAAGGTAGGTTAAGGAAATAAATAGGCCATGGTGGCGAAGTAATTACAATATAGCAATTAAACACTGGAATGGTAGATTGGCAGAAGATGAATGTGCAGGTAGAGATACTGGGGTGCAAAGGAGCAAAGTAAATAAATAAATAGATAGCAGTATGGGGATGAGGTAGGTAGATAGATGGGCTGTTTACAGATGGGCTATGTACAGGTGCAGTGATCTGTAAGCTGCTCTGACAGCTGGTGCTTAAAGCTAGTGAGTGAGATGTGAGTCTCCAGCTTCAGAGATTTTTTCAATATGATCTACATGATCAGTCTCTGTGTGTAAAATAAAAAGTGTTTAGTGTGAACCAAACTCACAGCTAAAAAATGTAAAGAAAACAATCCAATGTTATTTGTTACCTAAACTTTACTGCAAATGACACTCAAGTCTTGAGAAAAAAACAATTCACTAATATTGCAGTTGGCCATGACAGCCTTTATAATAGAATGCTTGTGACCACACACATCTAGATATTGAAAATAGGAAGAAAGCATCTTAAAGTAGAAATAGATTGAAACAAACAGGCATTCTAGTTTTGCTCTATTATAGTGGCCACTATAGGAGACATTGATCAAGTGCACAAGGCTTCATGTGTGGAAAAATAACGTTAACTGAGTAAAACATTTAATAATCCTTCCTCACTCACACACGTGTTACTGTCAAACTCAATACAACAAAAGCAATACCTTTCGGTTACACTACACATTATTACATTGTACATTTTCTACCTGTGGACATCTGTTCTACAATGTGCCAGCAGAGCATGATACTCTTTGTTGGCATAATTGATCTTAATCCCATTGAGGTCCCAGGTGTGCTCAATGGGATTGAGATCCGGGCTCTTCGCTGGCCATGGCAGAACACTGACATTCCTGAAATCACACACAGAACGAGCAGTATGGCTGGTGGCATTGTCATGCTGGAGGGTCATGTCAGGATGAGCCTGCAGGAAGGGTAAACACAAATCCGACGATCAACCCTGGTGAGATAAAACCACGACTTGTCAGTGAACAGCACTTTTTGCCAGTCCTGTCTGGTCCAGCGATGGTGGGTTTGTGCCCATAGTTGACGTTGTTGCCGGTGATGTTGCCGGTGATGTCTGGTGAGGACCTGCCTTACAACATGCCTACAAGCCCTCAGTCCAGCCTCTCTCAGCCTACTGTGGAAAGTCTGAGCACTGATGGAAGGTTTGTGCGTTCCTGGTGTAACTCGGGCAGTTGTTGTTGCCATCCTGCATCAGTCCCGCAGGTGTGATGTTCGGATGTACCGATCCTGTGCAGGTGTTGTTACATGTGGTCTGCCACTGCGAGGATGATCAGCTGTCCGTCCTGTTTCCCTGTAGCGCTTAGGCGTCTCACAGCACTGACATTACAATTTATTGCTTTTGCCATATCTGCAGTTCTCATGCCTCCTTGCAGCATGCCTAAGGCACGTTCACGCAGATGAGCAGGGACCCTGGGCATCTTTCTTTTGGTGTTTTTCAGAGTCAGTAGAAAGGCCTCTTTAGTGTCCTAAGTTTTCATAACTGTGACCTTAATTGCCTACCTTCTGTAAGCTGTTAGTGTGTTAACGACCGTTCCACAGGTGCATGTTCATTAATTATTTATGGTTCATTGAACAAGCATGGGAAACAGTGTTTAAACCCTTTACGATGAAGATCTGTGAAGTTATTTGGATTTCTACAAATTATCTTTGAAAGACAGGGTCCTGAAAAAGGGATGTTCCTTTTTTTGCTGAGTTTAGTTAACATTTCACACTGATTGCTTAAACAACTAACCGTTAATACTTGAGGAACGGCAAGGAATCGTATAACAGTTAATACTATAGCGAATTGGTTAGGTTACTAACGTTAGCTCATCTGATGGTGTAACGTTAGCTAGCTAGCTGTCTGACTTTATTAGCAGCCAGCTAATTTTCACACCATAAACTAAATTATTTGATCAGCTAAGTTGGCTAATGTTGCTCAACATTACTCTTGTTAGCTGACAGAGAATTGGATCCAGCTACTATAGCAAGATACTAAACAATGCTAACAATACTTTTTCCACACCTCAAACTTTCCAAATGGAGTTTGCTTCATCACCTTCTCACCCCGTTCGTGATCTGGCTTCTCACCTACCTCTTTGTTATCGTTCAGGGACGTGCTGCTGTAACAGGCAAACTGCCTTTGCAAACTGCTGCTGTCTTTCCAGAGCGCTGAGTCTGTAACTAGCAAATTGGTTCTCTTCTCTCTTCAGTCGAGTGCTGCATTCTGTTGTTATGTGAATAACTGGCTGAGCCTTGGATACAGCAGCCAGTATATTGGCTGAGCCTTGGATAAAGCAGCCGGTATATTGGCTGAGCCTTGGATAAAGCAGCCAGTATATTGGCTGAGCCTTGGATAAAGCAGCCGGTATATTGGCTGAGCCTTGGATAAAGCAGTCGGTATATTGGCTGAGCGTTGGATAAAGCAGCCGGTATATTGGCTGAGCCTTGGATAAAGCAGCCATTATATTGGCTGAGCCTTGGATACAGCAGCCGGTATATTGGCTGAGCCTTGGATACAGCAGAGTATTGCTCCAAACGCGGATCACTCGTTCGCTTACAGCCAGTAGTGATCCAAATCCCACCCCCAAACGTTTCTCATCGGACCCAAACGGCGAATTTCGCTGAAAGGTGACTAGTTTGCATCCCTGGTTATAGATGGTTTATAAGGTTAATACAGTCTTTGGCTAAGCGCATCTCCTTCGTACCTGGTGTGCACTCGGACCAGAGGTTCCATCTCACTCCCATACTGCAGAGCAGACACCTGCTTGTTGCCCATCGAATACCTCGCTTTGGACATGGAGAACCATCCCTGTAACACACACACACACACACACACACACACACACACACACACACACACACACACACACACACACACACACACACACACACACACACACACACACACACACACACACACACGTAAAGCCATAATATAAAGCCTCTGATCAAGACATCAAAGACAGTCTAGCCCTTGATACATCATGTAATTTCCATCCTATACCTGTTCTATTAGAGAGTTGAGTCTCTCTCGTTTCTCCTCCAGCAGCTCCAGTTGGTCCATAAAGACAAGCAGCTTTTGATCCAACAAGACACACTCTTCTTTCTCTGACAGACCCATCTCTCTCTGTCTCTGTTTCTCTCTCGCTCTCTCCTACCGTCTCACAGTTCGACGAGCAGAGATCCCGGTGACTATCCCAACTTAGATCTTGATAAATCACGATTAAATTGTGGTTTTCTTTTCGTTTGTATCACGGTTTGTTTGAAAGAGACAGTCAGAGAGCGATTGTTTACGAGGCTTCAAATGCCACTTCCGTTTTCTGGTCATGTGAGGGGATCGCTCCACAAATGCTGACGTAACGTCTGTACGGCATTGAATAAACCTTCAAAATAAAAGCCCGCATTTCAAAACATTGCAATGTGGATAACCCATTCAAAATGTTAAATATATATACATACACATATACATATATATTTGTAACCTTTATTTATTTATTTGTAGAAACATCTCAAGGATGATCAATGGAAACAGGATGCACCTGAGCTCAATTTCGAGTCTCATCGCAAAGGGTCTGGATACTTTTGTAAATTATTATAATATTTTAATTGAACCTTTATTTAACAAGGCACGTCAGTTAAAAACACATTCTTATTTACAATGACGTCCTACACCGGCCAAACTCGGACGACACTGGGCCAATTGTGCGCTGCCCTAACGGACTCCCAATCACGGCCGGTTGTGATACAGCCTGAATATGAGACAGATTTTCTGATGAGTTGGGCCTCTCTTCCTCTCGGACTTCACCAACGTTGTGGAGCCGAAAACATAAATATTTGTTTTAATGATTTAAACCCATACTTTTTTAACAATCGTTAATCAAATACAACCACCAACTGTTTGCTCTTGCTCTAAGATGGCAACTCAGCGCAAATGTGCATGTGACAATTGAATCTCAACAAGGAAACAGTCGGTGGTTGTATTCAATGTTCATTGAAAAAGTATGGATTCAGCAAACAAAGAAAGGCAAAAGACTACAGAGGACAAACATAGGTACAAAGTCGGTGTTTCATAATACATGTTTTTTTTTTAAGTATTGACCTTGGGCGAATTGATGAAGTCGAGCTAGATTCCACAAACCTGGTCTCTGCAATTCTGTGAACTGTCTTGTGCAAGTTTTAAATTGACACAATACCTGTTAGCAAAGGTGTCAGCTAGATATGATGTTCAAGAGCTTGCAGAGATTTGTAGTCTTGCATGTCTACTCTAATGCTGATTAGCATTTTAGAATCTTGGGAGTAAATAGAGCAGAAAATATTGATATTTCACCTTGCCCGAGAGAGATTTACAGGATTATCAAAACGTCACTCCAGGGTAAACCTACACAAAAAGAAACACTTAAAATAAGGGCTATTTAAATTCCCTTACGGGAAAAATAAATGGTGGAGAAACGATTGAACCATTTCCCGGTTTGTCCGCTAGGTTTTATGGGTGTTATAACATAACACCTCCAACGTGGGGCTCTATTGGTAAAGTTCATCAGAACCTTCCTTCACCGAAGAAGGTGGAGTTTAGTCCGCAAACTTGTAAGCGATGTCATGGCAAGGTTGGCTAGCTAAAGTCATGCTTAGAAACACATCATGAGGTCTAATGGTAGTCTCAAACCGAACTGTGCATGCGCAAGCTGACAAACCAAAGGCAATCCTTCGATATAACAGCCTGGTCTCATAGACTAGAGTTAACAGCCTGGTCTCATAGACTTGACGTAACATAGTAAATGTAAATCCGGATCACTCAAATTGGTATATGTTACGTTGGTATTATATCAGACAGAAGATTACTTATGGCAAAAATCTTAAGTAGGCTTGTTGGTCGGTTGGATGGGTAGCTGTATAATGCGAACGTCTAGCAACCCAACAGTTGTGTGTTCAATTCTCATCAAGGACAACTTTAGCTCATTACTACTTTTTATTTACTTTGCAACTCCTTACCATGTTAGCTTACCTTAACCATTTAACCTAACTCCTTTAATTTTTATTTAACCTTTATTTAACTAGGCAAGTCGTTTCACCTAACTCCTAACCTTCACCCCTAACCCCTAGCCTAGCTAATGCTAGCAACCTAGCTAACATTAGTGTTAGCCACCTAGATAACTTTGTAAAAAGAACTTTGTCAAGTTCTTCCCACACCGGTCTCGACAACCCATTTCTGTATGGACCTCGCTTTGTGCACGGGGGCATTGTCAATCTGAAAAAGGAAAGGGCCTTCCCCAAACTGTCACCACAAAGTTGGTAGCACAGATTCGTCTAGAATGTCATTGTATGCTGAAATGTTAAGATTTCCCTTCACTTGAACTAAGGGGCCTGAACCATAAAAACAGCCCAGACCATGATTCTTCCTCCACCTAACTGTAGAGTTGGCACAATGTATTGGGGCAGGTAGCGTTCTCCTGGCATCCGCCAAAACGAAGATAGACGATTTTACGTGCTACATGCTTCAGCACTTGGAGATCACAATTCTGTGAGCTTGTGTGGCCTACCACTTCACAGCTGAGCCGTTGTTGCTCCTAGTAGTTTCCATTTCACAATAACAGTTGGCAGGCTCTAGCGGGGCAGAAATTTTATGAACAAACTTGTTGGAAAGGTGGCATCCTATGAGTGTGCCACATTGAAAGTCACTGAACTCTTCAGTACGGGCCATTCTACTGCCAATGTTTGTCTATGGAGATTGCTTGGCTGTGCGCTCGATTTTATACACCTATCAGCAACAGGTGTGGCGGAAATAGCCGAATCCACTCATTTGAATGGGTGTCCACAAACTTTTGCCCATAAAATGTATCATACTAACAGGAGTGTCCTGGATTGACATTTACTATGTATACTCAGTATATATCTCTTTCACAAGGTTGGTGTAATAACATGTTTAACTACTTAAGACATTGGCCTTTTTCACTTCTCTCATTAGCTTTATTCGAGACCATCAAAACCAAACCTTGTATCATAAATAGTGTTCAAAACCATAGTGCCCACAAAGCTTATCTCTAAGCTAAGGACCCTGGGACTAAAAACCTCCCTCTGCAACTGGATCCTGGACTTCCTGACGGACCATCCCCAGGTGGCAGATCCTCAACACTGGGGCCCCTCAGGGGTGAAAGCTCAGTCCCCTCCTGCACTCCCTGTTCACTCATGACTGCACGGCCAAGCACGAATCCAACACCATTAATAAGTTTGCTGACGAAACAACAGCCTGATCACTGACAACAATGAGACAGCCTATAGAGAGGAGATCAGAGACCTGGCTATGTGGTATCAGGACAACAGCCTCTCCCTCAATGTGAGCAAGACAAAGGAGCTGATCGTGGACTACAGGAAAAGGAGGGCTGAACAGGCCCCCATTAACATCGACGTGGCTGTAGTGGAGCGGGTCGAGAGTTTCAAGTTCCTTGGTGTCCACATCACCAATGAACTATCATAGTCCAAACACAGCAAGACAGTCGTGAAGAGGACACGACACCTTTCCCTTCTCAGGAGACTGAAAGATTTGGCATGGGTCCCCAGATCCTCAACAAGTTCTACAGCTGCACCATTGAGAGCATCCTGACCGGTTGCATCACAGCCTGGTATGGCAACTGCTCTGTATCCAACCATAAGGCGCTACAGTACGCACTACCATCTGTAGGGGTGGCAGGTAGCCTAGTGGTTAGAGCGTTGGACTAGTAAGGGAAAGGTTGCGAGATAAAATCCCCGAGCTGACAAGGTAAAAATCGTTTGTTGTGCCCCTGAACAAGGCAGTTAACCCACTGTTCCTAGAATTTGTTCTTAACTGACTTGCCTAGTTAAAAAAATAAAATCACTGGGGCCAAGCTTCCTGCCATCCAGGACCAATATACAAGATGTGTCAGCGGAAGGCTCAAAAAATTGTCAAAGACTCCAGTCACCCAAGTCATAGACTGTTCTCTCTGCTACAGCATGGCAAGTAGCACTGGAACACCACGCCTAGGTCCAAAAGGCTGGGGTAGGCTGTCATTGTAAAAAAAAACTGACTTGCCTAGTTAAATAAAGGTTAAAAAAATTTAAATCAATAAGGCTGCTGAACAATTAATCAAATGTCCACCCAGACTATTTACATTGGCCCTCCCTTTGTTTGTACACTGCTGCTACTCGCTCTTTATTATCTGTGCAGTCACGTTAACCCTACCTACATGTATGTACAAATGACCTCGACTAACCTGTACCCCATTGACTAGTCTCGTTATTTTATTGTGTTACTTTTTATTTATTTTTGAAACTTATTTTATTTAGTAAATATTTTTCTTGAACTGCATTGTTGGTTAAGTGCTTGTAAATAAGCATTTCACGGTAAGACCTAAACCTGTTGTATTCAGCGTATGCGACAAATACAATTTGAAATAACGATTGATTACTATTTGTCGATCATTCAGTCATCAAAATTGACCCATGATACATTGTGGTTTTGATCCTCTCGAAACGGCCATTGACTTCTCAAATCCCAAACCCGGTCTGAATGGTATTTTTCGAAAGCGTTCCTTTCTCTCGCGATGCTGCGCCTCTTGGTTTAGAAACTCCATGATAATATTCTGCTGCTAGGAGTACGGTAATTCACGGTGACCCACGTCCGCTGATGATGGCTAACCAATTCGATTTTTTATATGGTTTTGCTGAATGGAAATGGACAATACTAAATATCACAGTGCGAAAACAATAGATTGATGGAAGAAAATGATGTTCCCATACCGGGAGTCGAACCCGGGCCGCCTGGGTGAAAACCAGGAATCCTAACCGCTAGACCATATGGGACTGATAGCAACAGTATTATAGAAGCATTTATGTAGGGTTCTTGTAGCTTGCTAGCAACATAATCATTATGTCTAGCTCGGTTAACATACTGCTTTACTCATCTCATATGTATATACTGTATTTAGTCAATGCCACGCCGCATGTCATCCTAATATTTATATGTTATGTGCTATATGCTAAATATGTGTATGTGACCAACACAGTTTGATTTGAACATCCCATTTCACTGTTTCTATATGAACAACTGTAATTCGAGTGAAAACAAAAGTAATACTCTAAAACCAGGAAAAATAAACAGAGGAAATATAATTTGGGAAAATATAAAACTGATTTTGGGGAGAAGAAAAACAAATGTTATCGGGCCCCCCTTAGTTGTTTAATAATCATTATTTTATCAGGTAGCATGGATTAAATAAATACAAATATTCAGCAATCTACACAAAATACCCCATAGAAAACATAAATACCTTATTTACATAAGTATACAGACCATTTGCTATGAGACTTGACATTGAGCTTCCACTGTATATACTGAGTATACAAAACATTAAGAACACCTGCTCCTTCCATGACACACACTGGCCAGGTGAATCCAGGTGAAAGCTATGATCCCTTATTGATGTCTCCTGTTAAATACACTTCAATCAGTGTTGATTAGACAGGTTAAATAATTATTTTTAAGCCTTGAGACAATTGAGACATGGATTGTGTATGTGTGCCATTCAGAGGGTGAATGGACAAGACAGAAGATTTAAGAGCCTTTGAACGGGGTATGGTAGTAGATGCCAGGCGCACCAGTTTGTGTCAAGAACTGCAACAGTTTCCTGTGCATCAAGAATGGCCCACCACCCCAAAGGACATCCAGCCAACTGGACACAACTGTGGGAAGGATCGACGTTAACATGGGCCAGCATCCCTGTGGAACACTTTCGACACCTTGTACTCCATGTCGCAATGAATTGAGGATGTTCTGAGGGAAAAGGGGGTGAAACTCAATATTAGCAAGGTGTTCCTAATGTTTCATATACTCATTGTATACACACCATATACACACTCACACACACTAGTGACATACCCACACCAGGCCCATACACATACACGACATACACACGCATACAGACACAAAACACACACGCATACCGACACAACGTATACCGACACAACACACAAGCATACCGACACAACACACACACACATACCGACACAACACACACACTCACTTTTACACTCATCATATGCTGCTACTCTGTTCTTTATTTTACTCTTATTATTATCTATCCTGATGACTAGTCACCTTACCCTGCCTTCATGTACATATCTACCTCAAATACCTCGTACCTCTGTACATTGATCTCCTTGTGTATAGCGTCACATTGATCTAGTACTGGAACATTTTGGACTATTTTCCTAAATGTGGATTTTAATATTATTGTAGCACAGTCAGGCTCAAAATGTAAAAAAAAGACAACCGTCCCTGGGTGGGCTCGAACCACCAACCTTTAGATTAACAGTCTAACGCGCTAACCAATTGCGCCACAGAGACCTGATTATTTTCTTACACAGGGAAGCATATGAATGTAATGACGGGAGGGTATGGTTCTCATGTTACTCTTGATGTTAGACAGGCCGATAGCGAAATTCGGTGGCTGAATAATGCTACTGCAACTCTGTAGACTACAAAATGTTTCATGAACAACTTATCTGGGAAGAATATATATATTTTTTTGCAGTTTAGCCGGATTCATATTTTACCTTGCCATGATATCCAAATGGAGATCTTGATTCATGGCTAGGAAAAACTCCCTAGAAAAGAAACATAGAGAGGAACCAGCGCCCGGTTTCACAAAAGCATCTTCATGCTTATTCATTGGTTAGAATCTTCTTAGGAGCATCGTTAAATCTCCGAGCTGTTTCCCAAAACCATCGTTAGTAAAGTTGTACTTGAAAACACTCGTTATTTACCGATTGCCTCAGACCACTCGTAGAACGGCCAAGTGCGACGCAACTTGCAAGTAATTTCTGTTGCTTGCACCGGAATTGCTTCTTGATTGCACCCTGAAGTGTTGGCAATTTATTTCAGTGAGAATCCCAATATTCCGGCACAGTGGACTTGTCATATACCCATAAAACCCGGGAATTCTTCCAATCATGTTTTACCCATTCATTTTTGCATCTGGGATTTTAGAGCTACTTCATATTTTTATTGATTAATTTGATTTAACCTTTATTTAATTAGGCAAGTCAGTTGAGAACACATTCTTATTTACAATGACGGCCTACCAAAAAGCCTCCTGCAGTGATGGGGGCTGGGATTCAAAATAAATATAATAAAATAAAAATATAGGACAAAACACATTATGACAAGAGAGACAACACTACATAAAGAGAAGACCTAAAACAAAACAAAAAAATCAAAATCAAAATGTATTTGTCACATACACATGGTTAGCAGATGTTAATGCGAGTGTAGCGAAATGCTTGTGCTTCTAGCTCTGACAATGCAGTAATAACCAACAAGTAATCTAACTAACAATTCCCAAACTACTGTCTTATACACACAAGTGTAGGGGGATAAAGAATATGTACATAAAGATATATGAATGAGTGATGGTACAGAGCGGCATAGGCAAGATACAATAGATGGTATCGAGTACAGTATATACATATGAGATGAGTATGTAAACAAAGTGGCATAGTTAAAGTGGCTAGTGATACATGTATTACATAAAGATGCAGTAGATGATATAGAGTACAGTATATACGTATACATATGAGATGAATAATGTAGGGTATGTAAACATTATATTAGGTAGCATTGTTTAAAGTGGCTAGTGATATATTTTACATCATTTCCCATCAATTCCCATTATTAAAGTGGCTGGAGTTGAGTCAGTGTGTTGGCAGCAGCCACTCAATGTTAGTGGTGGCTGTTTAACAGTCTGATGGCCTTGAGATAGAAGGTGTTTTTCAGTCTCTCGGTCCCAGCTTTGATGCACCTGTACTGACCTCGCCTTCTGGATGATAGCGGGGTGAACAGGCAGTGGCTCGGGTGGTTGTTGTCCTTGATGATCTTTATGGCCTTCCTGTAACATCGGGTGGTGTAGGTGTCCTGGAGGGCAGGTAGTTTGCCCCCGGTGATGCGTTGTGCAGACCTCACTACCCTCTGGAGAGCCTTACGGTTGTGGGCGGAGCAGTTACCATACCAGACGGTGATACAGCCCGCCAGGATGCTCTCGATTGTGCATCTGTAGAAGTTTGTGTGCTTTTGGTGACAAAACTTGCTACCCTCTCCCCTACTGTTCCATCGATGTGGATAGGGGGGTGTTCCCTCTGCTGTTTCCTGAAGTCCACAATCATCTCCTTAGTTTTGTTGACGTTGAGTGTGAGGTTATTTACCTGACACCACACTCCGAGGGCCCTCGCCTCCTCCCTGTAGGCCGTCTCGTCGTTGTTGGTAATCAAGCCTACCACTGTTGTGTCGTCCGCAAACTTGATGATTGAGTTGGAGGCGTGCGTGGCCACGCAGTCGTGGGTGAACAGGGAGTACAGGAGAGGGCTCAGAACGCACCCTTGTGGGGCCCCAGTGTTGAGGATCAGCGGGGTGGAGATGTTGTTGCCTACCCTCACCACCTGGGGGCGGCCCGTCAGGAAGTCCAGTACCCAGTTGCACAGGGCGGGGTCGAAACCCAGGGTCTCGAGCTTGATGACGAGCTTGGAGGGTACTATGGTGTTAAATGCCGAGCTGTAGTCGATGAACAGCATTCTCACATAGGTATTCCTCTTGTCCAGATGGGTTAGGGCAGTATGCAGTGTGGTTGAGATTGCATCGTCTGTGGACCTATTTGGGCGGTAACCAAATTGGAGTGGGTCTAGGGTGTCAGGTAGGGTGGAGCTGATATGGTCCTTGACTAGTCTCTCAAAGCACTTCATGATGACGGAAGTGAGTGCTACGGGGCGGTAGTCGTTTAGCTCAGTTACCTTAGCTTTCTTGGGAACAGGAACAATGGTGGCCCTCTTGAAGCATGTGGGAACAGCAGACTGGGATAGGGATTGATTGAATATGTCCGTAAACACACCAGCCAGCTGGTCTGCGCATGCTCTGAGGGCGCGGCTGGGGATGCCGTCTGGGCCTGCAGCCTTGCGAGGGTTAACACGTTTAAATGTTTTACTCACCCCGGCTGCAGTGAAGGAGAGGCCGCATGTTTTGGTTGCAGGCCGTGTCAGTGGCACTGTATTGTCCTCAAAGCGGGCAAAAAAGTTATTTAGTCTGCCTGGGAGCAAGACATCCTGGTCCGTGACGGGGCTGGTTTTCTTTTTGTAATCCGTGATTGACTGTAGACCCTGCCACATACCTCTTGTGTCTGAGCCGTTGAATTGAGATTCTACTTTGTCTCTATACTGACGCTTAGCTTGTTTGATTGCCTTGCGGAGGGAATAGCTACACTGTTTGTATTCGGTCATGTTTCCGGTCACCTTGCCCTGATTAAAAGCAGTGGTTCACGCTTTCAGTTTCACGCGAATGCTGCCATCAATCCACGGTTTCTGGTTTGGGAATGTTTTAATCGTTGCTATGGGAACGACATCTTCAACGCACGTTCTAATGAACTCGCACACCGAATCAGCGTATCCGTCAATGTTGTTGTCTGACGCAATACGAAACCCCAGTCCACGTGATGGAAGCAGTCTTGGAGTGTGGAATCAGATTGGTCGGACCAGCGTTGGACAGACCTCAGCGTGGGAGATTCTTGTTTTAGTTTCTGTCTGTAGGCAGGGATCAACAAAATGGAGTCGTGGTCAGCTTTTCCGAAAGGAGGGCGGGGCAGGGCCTTATATGCGTCGCAGAAGTTAGAATAGCAATGATCCAAGGTTTTGCCAGCCCTGGTTGCGCAATCGATATGCTGATACAATTTAGGGAGTCTTGTTTTCAGATTAGCCTTGTTAAAATCCCCAGCTACAATGAATGCAGCCTCAGGATGTATGGATTCCAGTTTGCAAAGAGTCAAAGAGTCAAAGCTCAAAGTTCAGAGCCATCGATGTGTCTGCTTGGGGGGGAATATATACGGCTGTGATTTTAATCGAAGAGAATTCCCTTGGTAGATAATGCGGTCGACATTTGATTGTGAGGAATTCTAAATCAGGTGAACAGAAGGACTTGAGTTCCTGTATGTTTTTGTGACCACACCACGTCTCGTTAGCCATAAGGCATACGCCCCCGCCCCTCTTCTTAACAGAAAGATGTTTGTTTCTGTCGGCGCGATGCAAGGAGAAACCAGCTGGCTGCACCGACTCCGATAGCGTCTGTCCAGTGAGCCATGTTTCCGTGAAGCAAAGAACGTTACAGTCTCTGATGTCCCTCTGGAATGCTATCCTTGCTCGGATTTCATCAACCTTGTTGTCAAGAGACTGGACATTGGCGAGAAGTATACTGGGGAGTGGTGCACGATGTGCCCGTCTCCGGAGTCTGACCAGAAGACCGCTTCGTTTCCCTCTTTTACGAAGTCGTTTTTTTGGGTCGCCGGCTGGGATCCATTCCGTTGTCCTGGGTGAAAGGCAGAACACAGGATCCGCTTCGTGAAAGTCATATTCTTGGTCGTACTGATGGTGAGTTGAGGCTGCTCTTATATTCAGTAGTTCTTCTCGACTGTATGTAATGAAACCTAAGATGACCTGGGGTACTAATGTAAGAAATAACACGTAAAAAAACAAAAAACTGCATAGTTTCCTAGGAACGCGAAGCGAGGTGGCCATCTCTGTTGGCGCCGGAAGTAGACTCACCAGCAGCAAGAGCGACATCATTGATGTATACAGAGAAGAGAGTCGGTCCAAGAATTGAACCCTGTGGCACCCCCATAGAGACTGCCAGAGGTCCGGACAGCAGACCCTCCGATTTGACACACTGAACTCTAATTAGAGAAGTAGTTGGTGAACCAGGCGAGGCAATCATTTGAGAAACCAAGGCTGTCAAGTCTGCCGATGAGGATGTGGTGATTGACAGAGTCGAAAGCCTTGGCCAGATCAATGAATATGGTTGCACAGTAAAGTTTCTTATCGATGGCGGTTAAGATATCATTTAGGACCTTGAATATTCACATGGAAAAGTCCACAGACCCCAAAAAGCTTTCGGAGCCATTATCGACTCAGTGGGATTTGTCCAACATGTCTCTGGACCCACTCACTGTCACAGTCATACGCTGGACCTAGTTTTGTCCCATGGAATAAATGTTGTGGATCTTAATGTTTTCCCTCATAATCCTGGTTTATCGGACCACCATTTTATTACGTTTGCAATCACAACAAATAATCTGCTCAGACCCCAACCAAGGAACATCAAAAGTCATGCTATAAATTCTCAGACAACCCAAAGATTCCTTGATGCCCTTCCAGACTCCCTCTGTCTACCCAAGGACGTCAGAGTACAAACATCAGTTAACCATCTAACCGAGGAACACAATTTAACCTTGCGCAAAACCCTAGATGCAGTTGCACCCCTAAAAACTAAAAACATTTCTCATAAGAAACTAGCTCCCTGGTATACAGAAAATACCCGAGCTCTGAAGCAAGTTTCCAGAAAATTGGAACGGAATTGGCGCCACACCAAACTGGAAGTCTTCCGACTAGCATGGAAAGACAGTACCGTGCAGTATCGAAGAGCCCTCACTGCTGCTCGATCATCCTATTTTCCCAACTTAATTGAAGAAAATAAGAACAATCCAAAATGTATTTTTGATACTGTCACAAAGCTAACTAAAAAGCAGCATTCCCCAAGAGAGGATGGCTTTCATTTCAGCAGTGATTAATTCATAAATTTCTTTGAGGAAAAGATCATGATCATTAGAAAGCCAATTCGTTGATATATATGTTGAAGAGGGTGGGGCTTAAGCTTGCATCCCTGTCTCACCCCACGACCCTGTGTGAAGAAATGAGTGTGTTTTTTGCCAATTTTAACCGCACACTTGTTGTTTGTGTACATGGATTTTATAATGTCGTATGTTTTACCCCCAACACCACTTTCCATCAGTTTGTACAGCAGACCCTCATGCCAAATTTTTGAATTCAACAAAGCATGAGAAAACTTTGCCTTTGTTTTGTTTGGTTGTCAATTAGGGTGTGCAGGGTGAATACGTGGTCTGTTGAACCGTCATTTGGTAAAAAGCCAATTTTACATTTGCTCAGTACATTGTTTTCATTGAGGAAATGTACGAGTCTGCTGTTAATGATAATGTAGAGGATTTTCCCAAGGTTACTGTTGACGCATATTCCACGGTAGTTATTGGGGTCAAATTTGTCTCCACATTTGTGGATTGGGGTGATCAGTCCTTGGTTCCAAATATTGGGGAAGATGCCAGAGCTAAGGATGATGTTAAAGAGTTTTAGTATAGCCAATTGGAATTTGTTGTCTGTATATTTGATCATTTCATTAAGGATACCATCAACACCACAGGCCTTTTTGGGTTGGAGGGTTTTTATTTTGTCCTGTAACTCATTCAAGCTAATTGGAGAATCCAGTGGGTTCTGGTAGTCTTTAATAGTTGATTCTAAGATTTGTATTTGATCATGTATATGTTTTTGCTCTTTATTCTTTGTTTTTGAGCCAAAAAGATTGGAGAAGTGGTTTACCCATACATCTCCATTTTGGATAAATAATTATTCGTGTTGTTGTTTGTTTACTGTTTTCCAATTTTCCCAGAAGTAGTTAGAGTCTATGGATTCTTCAATTACGTTGAGCTGATTTCTGACGTGCTCCTTCTTTTTCCGTTGTGTATTTTTGTATTGTTTTAGTGATTAGTGAAGGCGTAGACTCCGGTTTTCCGGGTCTCTATGTTTTTGGTTAGACAGGTTTCTCAATTTCTTTCTTAGATTTTTGCATTCTTCATCAAACCATTTGTCATTGTTGTTAATTTTCTTCGGTTTTCTATTTGAGATTTTTAGATTTGATAGGGAAGCTAAGAGGTCAAATATACTGTTAAGATTTTCTACTGCCAAGTTTACACCTTCACTATTACAGTGGAACGTTTTACCCAGGAAATTGTCTAAAAGGGATTGAATTTGTTGTTGCCTAATTGTTTTTTGGTAGGTTTCCAAACTGCATTCCTTCCATCTATAGCATTTCTTAATGTTACTCAGTTCCTTTGGCTTTGATGCCTCATGATTGAGTATTGCTCTGTTCAAGTAGACTGTGATTTTGCTGTGGGGGGTGTCAGTGGGCTGACTGTGAATGCTCTGAGAGACTCTGGGTTGAGGTCAGTGATAAAGTAGTCTACAGTACTACTGCCAAGAGATGAGCTATGGGTGTACCTACCATAGGAGTCCCGTCAAAGCCTACCATTGACTATGTACATACCCAGCGTGCGACAGAGCTGCAGGAGTTGTGACCCGTTTTTGTTGGTTATGTTGTCATAGTTGTGCCTAGGGGGGCATATGTGGGAGGGAATGCTGACACCTGCAGGCAGGTGCCGCTCTCTCTCTCTCTACCTCTCTACCCCTCTCTCTCTCTACCTCTCTACCCTTCTCTCTATCCCTCTCTCTCTCTCTTTACCTCTCTCTCTCTCTACCTCTCTCTCTCTCTGTACCTCTACCTTTCTCTCTACCTCTTTCTCTCTCTCTACCTCTCTCTCTCTCTCTCTACCTCTCTTTCTCTACACCTCTCCCAGTCCCCAGTCCACCTGGCCGTGTTGCTGCTCCAGTTTCAACTGTTCTGCCTGCAGCTATGGAACCCTGATCTGTTCACCGGACATGCTACCTGTCCCAGACTCTCTAGAGACAGCAGGAGCGGTAGAGATACTCTGAATGATCGGCTATGAAAAGCCAACTGACATTTTCTCCTGAGGTGCTGACCCTCTACAACCACTGTGATTATTATTATTGATTATTATTATTATTGATTATTATATGACCCCGCTGGTCATCTTTAAACATCTTGGCCATGTTCTGTTATAATCTCCACCCGGCACAGCCAGAAGAGGACTGGCCACCCCACATACCCTGGTTCCTCTCTCGGTTCTGGCCTTTCTAGGGAGTTTTTCCTAGCCACCGTTTGAGTTTAAGTTTGAGTTTATTTTTATTTTTACAGGGACAGTGCACATTAATCAACATTTCAGTAAAAGTGCCGGTTTTAGCCAACCGGCTAATTTTCAACCGCAGTCCCTGGGCAGGTTATTAAAAACAATTACAATATAGACAATAGCAACATAGAACAAGCAAGACATAGCAACATAGGGCAAGCAAGACATAGCATACAGACAGAGCAACATAGGACAAGCAAGACATAGCATACAGACAGAGCAACATAGGACAAGCAAGACATAGCAACATAGGACAAGCAAGACATAGCATACAGACAGAGCAACATAGGACAAGCAAGACGTAGCAACATAGGACAAGCAAGACATAGCATACAGACAGAGCAACATAGGACAAGCAAGACGTAGCATACAGACAGAGCAACATAGGACAAGCAAGACATAGCATACAGACAGAGCAACATAGGACAAGCAAGACATAGCATACAGACAGAGCAACATAGGACAAGCAAGACATAGCATACAGACATAGCAACATAGGACAAGCAAGACATAGCATACAGACAGAGCAACATAGGACAAGCAAGACATAGCATACAGACATAGCAACATAGGACAAGCAAGACATAGCATACAGACAGAGCAACATAGGACAAGCAAGACATAGCATACAGACATAGCAACATAGGACAAGCAAGACATAGCATACAGACAGAGCAACATAGGACAAGCAAGACATAGCATACAGACATAGCAACATAGGACAAGCAAGACATAGCATACAGACATAGCAACATAGGACAAGCAAGACATAGCATACAGACAGAGCAACATAGGACAAGCAAGACGTAGCATACAGACAGAGCAACATAGGACAAGCAAGACATAGCATACAGACATAGCAACATAGGACAAGCAAGACATAGCATACAGACATAGCAACATAGGACAAGCAAGACATAGCATACAGACATAGCAACATAGGACAAGCAAGACATAGCATACAGACATAGCAACATAGGACAAGCAAGACATAGCATACAGACAGAGCAACATAGGACAAGCAAGACATAGCAACATAGGACAAGCAAGACATAGCAACATAGGGCAAGCAAGACATAGCAACATAGGACAAGCAAGACATAGCATACAGACAGAGCAACATAGGACAAGCAAGACATAGCAACATAGGGCAAGCAAGACATAGCAACATAGGACAAGCAAGACATAGCATACAGACAGAGCAACATAGGACAAGCAAGACATAGCAACATAGGACAAGCAAGACATAGCATACAGACAGAGCAACATAGGACAAGCAAGACATAGCATACAGACAGAGCAACATAGGACAAGCAAGACATAGCATACAGACAGAGCAACATAGGACAAGCAAGACATAGCATACAGACAGAGCAACATAGGACAAGCAAGACATAGCATACAGACAGAGCAACATAGGACAAGCAAGACATAGCAACATAGGACAAGCAAGACATAGCATACAGACAGAGCAACATAGGACAAGCAAGACATAGCAACATAGGACAAGCAAGACATAGCATACAGACAGAGCAACATAGGACAAGCAAGACATAGCATACAGACATAGCAACATAGGACAAGCAAGACATAGCAACATAGGACAAGCAAGACATAGCATACAGACATAGCAACATAGGACAAGCAAGACATAGCATACAGACAGAGCAACATAGGACAAGCAAGACATAGCAACATAGGACAAGCAAGACATAGCATACAGACAGAGCAACATAGGACAAGCAAGACATAGCAACATAGGACAAGCAAGACATAGCATACAGACAGAGCAACATAGGACAAGCAAGACATAGCAACATAGGACAAGCAAGACATAGCATACAGACAGAGCAACATAGGACAAGCAAGACATAGCAACATATGACAAGCAAGACATAGCAACATATGACAAGCAAGACATAGCAACATATGACAAGCAAGACATAGCAACATATGACAAGCAAGACATAGCAACATAGGACAAGCAAGACATAGCATACAGACAGAGCAACATAGGACAAGCAAGACATAGCATACAGACATAGCAACAGGACAAGCAAGACGTAGCATACAGACATAGCAACATAGGACAAGCAAGACATAGCATACAGACATAGCAACATAGGACAAGCAAGACATAGCATACAGACAGAGCAACAGGACAAGCAAGACGTAGCATACAGACATAGCAACATAGGACAAGCAAGACATAGCATACAGACAGAGCAACATAGGGCAAGCAAGACATAGCATACAGACATAGCAACATAGGACAAGCAAGACATAGCATACAGACAGAGCAACATAGGACAAGCAAGACATAGCATACAGACAGAGCAACATAGGGCAAGCAAGACATAGCATACAGACAGAGCAACATAGGGCAAGCAAGACATAGCATACAGACAGAGCAACATAGGACAAGCAAGACATAGCATACAGACAGAGCAACATAGGACAAGCAAGACGTAGCATACAGACAGAGCAACATAGGACAAGCAAGACATAGCAACATAGGGCAAGCAAGACATAGCAACATAGGGCAAGCAAGACATAGCATACAGACAGAGCAACATAGGGCAAGCAAGACATAGCATACAGACAGAGCAACATAGGACAAGCAAGACGTAGCATACAGACAGAGCAACATAGGACAAGCAAGACATAGCAACATAGGGCAAGCAAGACATAGCAACATAGGACAAGCAAGACATAGCAACATAGGACAAGCAAGACGTAGCATACAGACAGAGCAACATAGGACAAGCAAGACGTAGCATACAGACAGAGCAGCATAAAACAAAAAGCAGCAAGACAAAATTCATAAAAGCAACAAAGTGTTTCCACACCTCACAAGCTACAGACAACAGACAACATGGAGAGCGGCAACACACAGCTAGGGACGATGTTCACAAATCTGATTGGCATTTAGCCATGTCTTCATGCATTTTGTGAAAGTGTGATATGTGGTGCAGTTATGTGTGTCTGATGGCAGTGTATTCCAGACATGGGAAGCTCTCACAGAGAAAACGGATTTACTAAAGGTGCTTTTCCTTAAGGGAACTATACAGTCACCTCTCATGGCAGACCTTGTGGATCTGCTGCCATATGTCTGGGTTTTCTGTTTAACAAAAATATTGAGTGGAGGGGGAGCCAGGCCATTGAGGATCTTGAATACAAGACATGCGTCGGTGTATTGCACAAGATTTTCCCAACTCAAGAGCTCATGCTTTCTAAGGATGTGACAATGATGATGGCTATTGGGCTTCCTATCAAGCACTTTGAGAGCCTGTTTGTAGACAGACTGAATAGGTTTTAATGTTGTACAGCAAGCTTGGGCCCAACTAGTCAAGCAGTATGTTAAGTGGGGGAGTATCATAGATTTGAAGTACAGTTTTGCTACCTCTGTAGTCAAACAATTTCGTATAAATCGGAAATTAGCTAGGTTAAATTTGGTTATTTGAATTACCTTTTTCACATTCTTTTTAAAAGAGAGGTTGGAATCAAGTATGATGCCAAGGTACTTAAAATCGGATACCACCTGGAGCTTCTCCCCTGACACATAGACATCTGGCTCAGTAGCATCTGTTGCCCTCTTTGTGAAGAACATGCAAACAGTTTTTTTCACATTGAGATGCAAACACGAGTCACTGAGCCACTTTGTAACCTGGACCATTACAGTAGTGAGTTCTTGTGCAGCTTGTTGTTTGCTCTTTGCATGCACATATTTCACTGTATCATCTGCATACATTTGAACTTCAGACCCAGTACAGACAGAAGGCAGATCATTAATGTACAGGCTGAACAGGAGGGGCCCCAGTATTGACCCTTGGGGCACGCCCACATCATAGCTAAGAGTGGGCGACAGCTCATTGCTCACTCTGACACACTGAGTTCTGCCTTCAAGGTATGATTTCATCCATCTCAAGGCATCAGGGGAAAAGTTGAACTTGGACAATTTTGTGATGAGAATCTCATGGTTAACAGTATCAAAAGCCTTCCTTAGGCCCAGAAACACAGCCCCAACAGCACCCCCTAGAAGCACCGTGCTTCTATACCTGCATTGCTTGCTGTTTGGGGTTTTAGGCTGGGTTTCTATACAGCACTTTGTGACATCAGCTGATGTAAGAAGGGCTATTTAAATACATTTGATTGATTGATAGCAACACAACATAACAACAACATGGCAGCAACACAACATGACAACACAGCATGGTAGCAACACAACATAATAGCAACACAACATGGCAGCACAAAACATGGAACAAACATTATTGGGCACAGCACAAAGGGCAAGAAGGTAGAGACAACAATACATCACGCAAAGCAGTAAGTATCCATGATTGAGTCTTTGAATGAAGAGACTGAGATAAAACTGTCCTGGTTGAGTGTTTGTTACAGCTCGTTCCAGTCGCTAGCAGCAGCGAACTGAAAAGACGAGTGACCCAGGGATGTGTGTGCTTTGGGGACCTTTAACAGAATGTGACTGGCAGAACGGTGTTGTATGTGGAGGGTAAGTGCTGCAGTAAATATCTCAGATAAGGGGGAGTGAGGCCTAAGAGGGTTTTATAAATAAACATCAACCAGTGGGTCTTGCGACAGGTATACAGAAGTCTGTGTTTTGTGTAGGCTGACCCCGGCGGGACGTTTTGATAGCCTCCGACAATGAATCCACAGATAAAAGGGGGAACCTAGTTTGTTTTTATTTAGTTTTCTTTGATAAATCTCTCCTCGTTTATTCTCCATCTTCTGTGGATTTTATATGGCAGTTAGCCACTAACTTTAGGTGCATTACCGCCACCAACTGGACTGGAGTGTGGACTTCATTCATCTTTCAATCAACCACGTGGGTTAGTATGCTCCTAAAAAAACAATGAGAGGATGGGAGAGTTGCAGCGAGTCAAGCGTTTAAAAATGTGAACCAAGTTATGTTCTGCTACGCAGACGGCCGTTGCACTGCACAAGCAGTTTGGATGAAATTGTTGAATAACGTGTACATTTATTTTGCAATACCGCGCAAACAACTTAGGGTTTTGCATTCGTCATCAAATAATTTCTAATTGTTACACATTTTCTTAGGTTGTCTGCTTGACATTTTAAAATTTGATAGGGAAGCTGAAAGGACAAAAATAATATTCAGGCTTTCGACTGCCAAGTTTAAAACTTCACTATTACAGTGAAACGTTTTGTCCAGGAAGTTGTCTAAAAGGGATTGAACTTGTTGCTGGCCAATAGTTTTTTGGGAAATTTCTACACTACTTTCCTTCAATCCAAAGCATTTCTTAATATTGTGTTGTTCATTTGGTTTCGATGCCTCATGATTGAGTTTTGTTCTGTTCAAGTAGACTGTGATTTTGCTGTGGTCTGATAGGGGTGTCAGTGGGCTGACTGAACACTCAGACTCTGGGTTAAGATCAGTGTACCTACCTTAGGAGTCCCCTTGAAGCTTACCATTGACTATGTACAGACCCAGCATGCGACAGAGCTACAGGAGTTATGACCTGTTTTTGTCATAGTGGTGTCTAGGGAGGCATATTGTGGAGGGAATGCGGTCACCTCCAGGTAGGTGTTTGTCTCCCTGTGTGCTGAGGGTGTCAGGTTCCTGTCCAGTTCTGACATTTAGGTCACCACAGACTAGTACATGTCCCTGGGGCTCGAAATGAAATTATGGATCCCCCCCTCCAGGATGGAGAAGCTGTCATTGTTAAAGTAAGGGGCTTATAGTGGGGGGATATACAGTACGGGGCTTATAGTGGGGGGATATACAGTACAGGGCTTATAGTGGGGGGATATACAGTACGGGGCTTGCATTGGGGGGATATACAGTACGGGGCTTATAGTGGGGGGATATACAGTACAGGGCTTATAGTGGGGGGATATACAGTACGGGGCTTGCATTGGGGGGATATACAGTACGGGGCTTATAGTAGGGGGATATACAGTACAGGGCTTATAGTGGGGGGATATACAGTACGGGGCTTATAGTGGGGGGATATACAGTACGGGGCTTATAGTGGGGGGATATACAGTACGGGGCTTGCAGTGGGGGGATATACAGTACGGGGCTTATAGTGGGGGTAGGTACAGTACGGGGCTTATAGTGGGGGAATATACAGTACGGGGCTTATAGTGGGGGGATATACAGTACGGGGCTTATAGTGGGGGGATATACAGTACAGGGCTTATAGTGGGGGGATATACAGTACGGGGATTATAGTGGGGGGATATACAGTACGGGGCTTATAGTGGGGGGATATACAGTACAGGGCTTATAGTGGGGGGATATACAGTACGGGGCTTATAGTGGGGGGATATACAGTACGGGGCTTATAGTGGGGGTAGGTACAGTGGGGGGATATACAGTACAGGGCTTATAGTGGGGGGATATACAGTACGGGGCTTGCAGTGGGAGGATATACAGTACAGGGCTTATAGTGGGGGGATATACAGTACGGGGCTTATAGTGGGGGGATATACAGTACGGGGCTTATAGTGGGGGGATATACAGTACGGGGCTTATAGTGGGGGGATATACAGTACGGGGCTTATAGTGGGGGGATATACAGTACGGGGCTTATAGTGGGGGGGATATACAGTACGGGGCTTATAGTGGGGGGATATACAGTACGGGGCTTATAGTGGGGGGATATACAGTACGGGGCTTATAGTGGGGGGATATACAGTACGGGGCTTATAGTAGGGGGATATACAGTACGGGGCTTATAGTAGGGGGATATACAGTACGGGGCTTATAGTGGGGGGATATACAGTACAGGGCTTATAGTGGGGGGATATACAGTACGGGGCTTGCATTGGGGGGATATACAGTACGGGGCTTATAGTGGGGGGATATACAGTACGGGGCTTATAGTGGGGGGATATACAGTACGGGGCTTATAGTGGGGGGATATACAGTACGGGGCTTATAGTAGGGGGATATACAGTACGGGGCTTATAGTAGGGGGATATACAGTACGGGGCTTATAGTGGGGGGATATACAGTACGGGGCTTATAGTGGGGGGATATACAGTACGGGGCTTATAGTGGGGGGATATACAGTACGGGGCTTATAGTGGGGGGATATACAGTACGGGGCTTATAGTGGGGGGATATACAGTACGGGGCTTATAGTGGGGGGATATACAGTACGGGGCTTGCATTGGGGGGATATACAGTACGGGGCTTGCATTGGGGGGAATATGCTAACCCTAACCCCTAACCCTATTCTAAAATGGATTCAATAAAACATGTTTGTCATCAATCTACACACAATACCCCATAATGACAAAGTGAAAACAGGTTTTAGAAATGTTTGCAAATGTTTTAAAAATAAGTATTCAGACCTTTTGCTATGAGACTCGAAATTGAGCTCAGGTGCATCCTGTTTCCATTGATCATCCTTGAGATGTTTCTACAACTTGATTGGAGTCCACTTGTGGTAAATTCAATTGGTTGGACAATTTTTGTAAAGTGCATGTCAGAGCAAAAACCAGCCATGAGGTCGAAATAATTGTTCGTAGAGCACCGAGACAGGATTATGTCGAGGCACAGATCTGGGGAAGGGTACCAAAAAATTTTGTAGCATTGAAGGTCAAGAACACAGTGGCCTCTATCATTCTTAAATGGAAGAAGTTTGGAACCACCAAGACTCTTCCTAGAGCTGGCCACCCAGCCAAACTGAGCAATCAAGGTTGTCACTCTTGACAGAGCTCGAGAGTTCCTCTGTGGAGATGGGAGAAGCTTCCAGAAGGACAACCATCTCTACAGCACTCCACCAATCAGGTCTTTATGGTAGAGTGGCCAGATGGAAGCCGCTCCTCAGTAAAAGGCACATGACAGCACGCTTGGACTTTGCCAAAAGGCAAAGGACTGTCAGACCATAAGAAACAAGATTCTCTGGTCTGATGAAAACAAGATTGAACTCTTTGGCCTGAATACCAAGCATCACATCTGAAGGAAACCTGGCACCATCCCTAAGGTGAAACGTGGTTTTTTTCAGCAGCAGGGACTGGGAGACTAGTTAGGATCAAGGGAAAGATGAACAGAGCAAAGTACAGAGAGATCCTAGATGAAAACCTTCTCCAGAGCGCTCGCTTCCAAAGGTGCTTCAACAAAGTACTGAGTAAAGGGTCTGAATACTTATGTAAATGTGATTTCAGTTTTTATTTGTAATAAATGTGCAAAAAAAATGTACCTGTTTTTGCTTTGTCATTATGGGGTATTATGATGTCATTATGGGGTATTGTGATGTCATTATGGGGTATTGTGATGTCATTATGGGGTCTTGTGTGTAGATTGAGGGGCATTTTCTTTTTGTGAATAAGGCTGTAATGGAACAAAATGTGGAAAAAGTCAAAGGTTCTGAATACTTTCCAAATGCACTGTATATTAGGATGTGTAGTATACATTACAGTATACACAGTATGATAAGTGTAGTAGACAGTGAGCTGTGTAGGATACATTATATACAGTAGATGTATAGTATACACAACAGTATATACAAGATGTGTAGTATACATTAGGCAGTATATATTAGATGTGTAGTATACGTTATACTACAGTATATGCAGTATGAGATATGTAATATACATAACAGTATATACAAGATGTGTAGTATACATTAGGCAGTATATATATTAGATGTGTAGTATACGTTAGACAGTATATGAGATGTGTAGTATATATTAGATGTGTATGCGTGCCTGTGCCTCTTCACAGTCCTGCTGTTCAATAACGTGTATTTGTTTTGTTTTTAAAAATCTAGTTTTACTGCATTAGTTACTTGATGTGGAATAGAGTTCCATGTAGTCATGGCTCTATGTAGTACTGTGCGACTCCCATAGTCTGTTCTGGACTTGGGGACTGTGAAGAGACCTCTGGTGGCATGTCTTGTGGGGTATCCATGGGTGTCTGAGCTGTGTGCTATCTTTACTGATTTCTGCAACATTTGTAAAGATGATTCTCGTTAACAAAAGGTCTGAATACGGGTTTTATTTGTAATACATTTGCAAATTTGTCATTAGGGGATATTGTGTGTAGATTGAGGAAAAGATTATGAATAATAGTGAAGATAAACTATGAAATAACACATATGGACAGTGGTGTAAAATACTTTAAAAGTACTACTTAAGTAATTTGGTGTATCTATACTACTACACTATTTACATTTTTTGACAACTTTTACTTCACTACATTCCTAATGAAAATGTACTTTTTACTCCATACATTTTCCCTGACACCCAAAAGTACAGTACATTTTGACAGGAAAATGTTCCAATTCACACACCAATTCACATCCCTGGTCATCCCTACTGCCTCTGACCTGGCAGACTCACTAAACAGATGCTTATTTTGTAAATTATGTCTGAGTGTTGGGAGTCAATAAAATAAAACAATTAAATTGTCTCGTTTGCTGAATACAAGTAATTTGAAATAGTTCATACTTTTACGTTTGATATTTAAATATATTTTAGCAATCCCATTTACTTTTGATACTTCTGTATATTTAAAACCAAATACTTTTAGACTCTTGCTCAAATAGTATTTTACTGGGTGACTTTCACATTTACTTGAGTCATTTTCTATTAAAAGGCATCTTTACTTTTACTCAAGTATGACAATTGAGTACTTTTTCCACCACTGTATATGGAATCACATAGGAACCAAAAAAAAAGAAACGAAAAAAGTGTTAAACAAATCAAAATATATTTTATATTTGAGATTCTTCAAATAGATACCCTTTGCCTTGACGGCAGCTTTGCACTTTGCACAATTTCTTTCCTTCTTAATGTGTTTGAGCCAATCAGTTGTGACAAGGCAGGGGTGGTATACAGAAGATGGTCCTATTTGGTCCATATTATGGCAAGAACAGCTCAAATAAGCAAAGAGAAACAATAGTCCATAATTTTTTTACGACATGAAGGTCAGTCAATACAGAACATTTCAAGAACTTTGAAAGATTCATCAAAAGCAGTCGCAAAAACCTAGCGCTACGATGAAACTGTCTGCTTATCTGCTGCAGAGGATACGTTCATTAGAGATACCAGCCTCAGAAACTGCAGCCCAAATAAATCCTTCAGAGGTCAAGTAACAGACTCATCTCAACATCAACTGTTCAGAGGAGACTGCGTGAATCAGGCCTTCAAGGTCGAATTGCTGCAAAGAAACCACTACTAAAGGACACCAATAATAAGAAGAAACTTGCTTAGGCCAAGAAACACGAGCAATGGACATTAGACTGGTGGAAATGTATCCTTTGGTTTGGAGTACAAATTTGAGATTTGTGGTTGCAACCGCCGTGTCTTTGTGAGACGCGGTGTGGGTGAACAGATGATCTCCGCATGTGTATTTCCCACCATTATGCGTGGAGGTGGTGTTATTGTGTGGGGGGGGTGCTTTGCTGGTGACAATGTCTGTGATTTATTTAGAATTCAAGGCACACTTAACCAGCATGGCTACCACAGCATTCTGCAGCGATATGCCATCCCATCTGGTTTGGGCTGAGTGGGAGTATAATTTGTTTTTCAACAGGACAATGACTCAAAACACCTCCAGGCGGTGTAAGGGCTATTTTACCATCGTGGCCCCCACAATCCCCTGACCTCAACCAAATTGAGATGGTTAGGGATGAGTAGCCAACAAGTGCTCAGCATATGTGGGAACTCCAAGATTGTTGGAATAGCATTCCAGGTGAAGCTGGTTGAGAGAATGCCAAAAGTGTGCAAAGCTGTCATCAAGGCAAAGGGTAGCTAAAGAACCTCAAATATAAAATATATATTTTGATTTGTTTAACACTTTTTTAGACTATATTATTCAATGTGTTATTTCATAGCTTTGATGCCTTCACTATTATTTATACAATGTAGAAAAATAGTCCAATAAAGAAAAAACCTTTAATGAGTAGGCGTTCTAAAACCTTTGACCGATAGTGTGTGTGTGTGTATGTATGAACAGTTGAAGTCAGAAGTTTACATACACTTAGGTTGGAGTCATTAAAACTAATTTTTCAACCACTCCACAAAGTTCTTTTTAACAAACTATAGTTTTGGCAAGTTGGTTAGGACATCTACTTTGCGCATGACACAAGTAACTTTTCCAACAATTGTTTACAGACATAGTATTTCACTGTATCACAATTCCAGTGGGTCAGAAGTTGACTGTGCCTTTAAACAGCTTGTAAAATTCCCCAAAATTTCATGGCTTTTAGAAGCTTCTGATAGGCTAATTGACATCTTTTGAGTCAATTGGAGGTGTACATGTGGATGTATTTCAAGGCCCACTTCTGTGCCTGTTTGCTTGAAATCATGGGAAAATCAAAAGAAATCAGCCAAGACATCAGAAAAAAATGTGTAAACCTCCACAAGTCTGGTTCCAAACGCCTGAAGGTACCACGTTCATCTGTCTTCCAAATGGACAATAACCCCAAGCATACTTCCAAAGTTGAGGCAAAATGGCTTAAGGACAACAAAGTCAAGGTATTTGAGTGGCCATCACAAAGCTCTGACCTCAATCCTATAGAAAATTTGTGGGCAGAACAGAAAAAGCGTGTGTGAGCAAGGAGGCCTATACAAACCTGACTCAGTTACACCAGCTCTGTCAGGAGGAATGGGCCCGAAACTGGCTACCCCGAAACGTTTGACCCAAGTTAAACAATTGAAAGGCAATGCTACCAAATACTAATTGAGTGTATGTAAACTTTTGGCCCACTGAGAATGTGATGAAAGAAATAAAACCTGAAATAAATCATTCTCTCTTCTATTATTGTGACATTTCACATTCTTAAAATAAAGTGATCATCCTAACTTTGTGAAAAGCCGTCCTACCCATAATTCCAGCTAATTTCTATACCACTTCTTAAATGTATTTTCTAGAACAGCTCCAGTGTCTTAACAGTTCAATAAAAAAAAATAAAAAAATGACTGACACTTAAATCCCATAATCCAGTGCCCATATTTACACAGACATCCCAATTCTGATATTTATTTTACTTGTGATTGGTCAAAGACTAATATTGGAAAGAATATCAGAATTGGGCTACTTATATAAACGCAGCCTAAGACTATTTGTGGATGAAAAAATAGTCTGCTAATTGTCACCCTCTCCTTCTTGCCTGAACATTTGACTCAGTCCCTGTCCCAGTTGGCTATCAGTCCTCTCTCACTCTCCCTCTTCAGCTGAACATCTTGCCGAGTCTCTGTCCCAGTCTGCTATTCGTCTCTCGCTCCCTCCTCCCCACCTCTCTCAGTCCTCTCAGGGCGGAGGGAGAGTCAGGCTGGAGCTCCTGTAGTTTCCTGAAGGCCCTGTCGGCCTCCTCCAGCTCCCCTGCCTCCAGGTTGGCCTGCCCAAGGCGGTACCAGGCCTTCAGCCCTTGGGGCTCCAGCAGCGTGGATCTGGCGGGAAAAAAATAGTTACATATTGGGATATTATTTGACAATATATCTCAATATTATTTTTGCATTAGTCAGCTGTGCCTGCCCAAAACTAGTATTTTTTCCCTTGTTATTAATTTTCTTTTGAAACAGGGAAACAACATGTTTTTCCATGACTGATCAAAACAAATTTTGTCATGCGCTCTCCTCTCTGCATCAGACATGGCGAGCAATACAATGGGAATGTCTAATCGTAATAAACAAATCACAGCTTCAAATCGCAATATATAGAGAATCTTTACGATTGTGAGCATGTGTGACCGACTGGCTCAATTTTGTCTTGTGTATCAACATTTTAAAATGTTTTATTTTGATTTTTTACCTTGTGATAAAAGTAGAGACTCAAACGGTATATGATACTGTAACACTACAGTTGAGGGAAAGTAATTCTGCTTTGAAAGTTCATAAACTTGTAACCCCACTTTTGAGAAAATGGCCCTTGAACCTTTGGGTATCTAGTGGTGAGCTCTTCTTTGTCGACACCCATTCAGCATCGGTCACACCCTCTTATGACTTAGCCCCGCCCAGCTCTTTAAGGATTCACATGCATGACATCAGCAGCCTGTTGGTCCAAAATAGCATAACTGGTGTATTTTAAAACCAATAAACCCATCTGTTTATGTCAATCTAGCAAACCAGGCACCTAAAAGCAACTTTATAAACAATGTTTTGGTTAGCTTGTTAGCTAGACAGCTAACGTTAAGTTAGCTGGCTAGCCAGTTTAAATAATGACCACATAACTGACAACGTCTTAACTTTAGCTAATTTGTATTAATTATTACAGGAACATAAACTCACAACAAGATCATTATTTACAAGTTAATGGCGAGCCAATGACAGGAAATACAGTTGTAAGTGAGACAAAATAAAAGCAGGGCATTCTACCGGAGAATTTTAGAACTTGGAAAACTGATGTTATATCCTAATCTGACTTTGGTGCAGGTCATGTTGCTCTTTACATTACCGTCTCTGGAAAATACAAACTATATCAAATAAAAAAAATTTTCGTCACATGCACAGGACACAGAAGGTGTGAACGGTACAGTGAAATGGTACCTTGCATAGTGGAGTCTTTTGTTTAGACATGTCGCTAGATAGATAAACAATGACCCATAATCCTAATTTCTAACATTACTACCCTGCATTATTCTGCATGTAGCTAACAAACTAGATTCAATGTTAGCTAGCAATGCAAATGGCTGTGAGATATGAATAATATTACTATACAGATCATTCACGTAACATTAGCTAGCGAGCGAGCGAGCCAGCCAACTAACAGTACACTTTAGCTTGAAATGAAAACGACTTTCTGACTAAATTAGAAACGTATAATATCTGAAAATGTAGCTAGCTAGACTCTCTTACCCGTAAACATGCATGAACACTTCTCCCTCTCTGTCATGGATGCCATGGTTGCCCTTAGTTTGAAGATGTATAAAACACCGGTCTCCGGATTACAATTCTATGTGTGTTCTCTTTTCAACTCCCTATGCATATTTGCATTCAAACGCCAGAATTTTCTCCATCTCCTTAGCTATCATACTGTGCTTCCACCAGCATTCCACCGGCATTCCACCGATTTCAAAACCCTCCAGAAAGTGGATAGCAACACTTTTGCAGTTTCTTCATGTTAGCTTTCAAAAAAGCCCCGTTAGAAAGGATCACATACTGACCAGATCATAAACAGTTATAAACAGAAGCGAGCTACATGGCAGACCAATCCGAACTCATCTCTCGGCTTGTCCAGCCCATCCATTACCTCAGCCAATCAAGGCTAGTGGGAAGATTCCTGGCTTTTTCCGTGGCTAAACCAACTAGGCTCGTAATTTAACAATTGTATTTATATCTACAGATGGCATACAAGTTTGTTATTAAGGCACATGAAAGTTTACATATTGCAGAAGGCATTTCTGACAAAAAAAAACGCATTTTGATCAAAAATAAATGTTTACGTTCAAATGCCTCGACTGTGTAGTGACGCGCAACATACGCCTGAAACGAGTCACATACAAATGACCAAATTAGTGAACTAGGCCTTTTTTTTACTCCTGTATGAGCGAAGCACCCCCACCCCCCCTTCCGCCCATCAACAGCCCTCCAACCCAAAAACATCTTCCAGCGGTCATGATTGTGACAATTGCAATACATCGTATCAGCACCCAAGTATCATGATATCGTATCGTGAGGTCTAGTGCTTAATTTGAGACGGATCCTGCAGGAACAGGATCCAGCACCTCTCAGATTTGACTGTTTGTTCCGGCACCTATTTTCCTGGATCCGGTATCGCTCCGGATTTATTAATTGTTTCACTGTTCTCACTGTAGACATTCTAATAAAAGCGTTCAGCATTATATCAAGTTGTCTCCTCGTTATTTCTCCCACCCCCCAGAAAGACCATCATGTAAAAGCACGGTGATCCTTCTACAGTGGGGTAAAAAAGTATTTAGTCAGCCACCAATTGTGCAAGTTCTCCCACTTAAAAAGATGAGAGGCCTGTAATTTTCATCATAGGTACACTTCAACTATGACAGACAAAATGAGAAAAAAATCCAGGAAATCACATTGTAGGATTTTTTATTATTTTATTTGCAAATTATGGTGGAAAATAAGTATTTGGTCAATAACAAAAGTTTCTCAATAGTTTGTTATATACCCTTTGTTGGCAATGACAGAGGTCAAATGTTTTCTGTAAGTCTTCACAAGGTTTTCACACACTGTTGCTGGTATTTTGGCCCATTCCTCCATGCAGATCTCCTCTAGAGCAGTGATGTTTTGGGGCTGTTGCTGGGCAACACGGACTTTCAACTCCCTCCAAAGATTTTTTATGGGGTTGAGATCTGGAGACTGGCTAGGCCACCTCCAGGACCTTCTTACGAAGCCACTCCTTCGTTTCCCGGGCGCTGTGTTTGGGATCATTGTCATGCTGAAAGACCCAGCCACATTTCATCTTCAATGACCTTGCTGATGGTAGGCTTTGTTACTTTGGTCCCAGCTCTCTGCAGGTCTTTCACTAGGTTCACTAAATGATCATTTTGACCCCACGGGGCGAGATCTTGCGTGGAGCCCCAGATCGAGGGAGATTACAAGTGGTCTTGTATGTCTTCCATTTCCTAATAAATGCTCCCACAGTTGATTTCTTCAAACCAAGATGCTTACCTATTGCAGATTCAGTCTTCCCAGCCTGGTGCAGGTCTACAATTTTGTTTCTGGTGTCCTTTGACAGCTCTTTGGTCTTGGCCATAGTGGAGTTTGGAGTGTGACTGTTTGAGGTTGTGGACAGGTGTCTTTTATACTGATAACAAGTTCAAACAGGTGCCATTAATACAGGTAACGAGTGGAGGACAGAGGAGCCCCTTAAAACCTCTTGGAACTCTAGGGGCAGTATTGTCATTTTTGGAGAGAAAAAACATTCCCGTTTTAAACAGGATATTTTGTCAGGAAAAGATGCTAGAATATGCATATATTTTTTTATTTATTTCACCTTTATTTAACCAGGTAGGCTAGTTGAGAACAAGTTCTCATTTGCAACTGCGACCTGGCCAAGATAAAGCATAGCAGTGTGAGCATACAACAAAGAGTTACACATGGAGTAAACAATTAACAAGTCAATAACACAGTAGAAAACAAAGGGGGGGTCTATATACAATGTGTGCAAAAGGCATGAGGAGGTAGGCAAATAATTACAATTTTGCAGATTAACACTGGAGTGATAAATGATCAGATGGTCATGTACAGGTAGAGATATAGGTGTGCAGAAGAGCAGAAAGGTAAATAAATAAAAACAGTATGGGGATGAGGTAGGTGAAAAGGGTGGGCTATTTACCAATAGACTATGTACAGCTGCAGCGATCGGTTAGCTGCTCAGATAGCTGATGTTTGAAGTTGGTGAGGGAGATAAGTCTCCAACTTCAGCGATTTTTGCAATTCGTTCCAGTCACAGGCAGCAGAGTACTGGAACGAAAGGCGGCCAAATGAGGTGTTGGCTTTAGGGATGATCAGTGAGATACACCTGCTGGAGCGCGTGCTACGGATGGGTGTTGCCATCGTGACCAGTGAGCTGAGATAAGGCGGAGCTTTACCTAGCATAGACTTGTAGATGACCTGGAGCCAGTGGGTCTGGCGACGAATATGTAGCGAGGGCCAGCCGACTAGAGCATACAAGTCGCAGTGGTGGGTGGTATAAGGTGCTTTAGTGACAAAACGGATGGCACTGTGATAGACTGCATCCAGTTTGCTGAGTAGAGTGTTGGAAGCCATTTTGTAGATGACATCGCCGAAGTCGAGGATCGGTAGGATAGTCAGTTTTACTAGGGTAAGCTTGGCGGCTTGAGTGAAGGAGGCTTTGTTGCGGAATAGAAATTGACAGCTTTCGATAAACTCTAACGTTTCCAAAACTGTAAAGATATTGTCTGTGAGTATAACAGAAATGGTGTTGCAAGTGAAAGCCTGAGAAAAATCCAATCCGGAAGTGCCCCAGGTTTTGAAAGCGCTGCGTTCCAATGACTCCCTATTCAGCTGTGAATGTACCATCAACGAGCTTACGCTTTCTACGTATTCCCCAAGGTGTCTACAGCATTGTGACATAGTTTTACGCATTTCTGTTGAAGAATAGCCGTATGGGGCCACATGGTGGCTCCGAGAGAGATTCTCACGTAAAGTACAGAGGTAGCCATTACTCCAATCGGTCCTAGAGAAAAAGGAATTGTCCCGACGGATATATTATCGAATAGATATTAGAAAAATACCTTGAGGATGGATTCGAAACAATGTTTGCCATGTTTCTGTCGATATTATGGAGCTATTTTGGAGAAAAAAATTGCCGCTGTGGTGACCGCAATTTCCGGGCGATTTCTCTGCCAAACGTGAAGAACAAACGGAGCTGTTTCGCCTACAAAAATAATATTTTGGGGAAAAAATGAACTTTGGCTATCTACCTGGGAGTCTCGTGAGTGAAAACATCTGAAGTTCAAAGGTAAACGATTTAATTTGATTGCTTTTCTGATTTCCGTGACAAGGTTGCCTGCTGCTAGCAAGGCATAATGCTATGCTATTATAAACTTACACAAATGCTTGTCTAGCGTTGTCTGTAAAGCATATTTAGAAAATCTGAGATGACAGGGTGATTAACAAAAGGCTAAGCTGTGCCTCAATATATTTCATCTTTTTAAGTGGGAGAACTTGCACAATTGGCAGCTGACTAAATACTTTTTTGCCCCAATGTATATAGTCATCCTATTGAGCCACACTGATTCCAGACCTGCTCTCTTATTTGTACATAGAGGTTATGGGGAGGGCCGGTGGGGTAAGTAACTGATCTTGACACAGATCTTGGTAGTGGTGGTCAGCTAGTGAAGAGGTCCCTACGCAATTACGTCACATAGCCTAGTCTAGTCGTCTCCCTACTGAATTTGAATCGTGAGAAAGCCCCCCAAAAATGTTTAAATAATAATAATTCCAGAGATAGATAGTGAATTCGAACTCAGAACGAGCCAGAGAACTGTCAGTGCCGGAGGAGAGGAGTGAGGTGCAAACTGTTCCTGATAGCGATACCTTAGCTAACAGCTCTGCTATTAATCCCGCCAGTTCAGCTACCTTCACTAGCTAGTAGACCTAACCCTAACCCAGCTGGAGAGGGAGATGGGGAGCTGGGGGTGAGGGCGGCAGTGCATCCACCGACGAAGTGGTCGGAGCAGTTCAAGAACAAGCAAATGTATAACAAGAACAAGCAAACGTATAACACCTGGCTTGTCATGCAGAATTCAGAGTTGGGCTGTACAACACGCAAAAAAGTAGGGAGCTTGGGTCTAGAAACAACTGGAGGGATTAAACTAGCAAAATAGTAGGAATGTACAGTAAATTGTCTCAGACGTAAAGAAACAACAAATAGCCCTCAGAAAAAAGGTTGTTGAACAGGTGTATTTGTAAACGAGGCTAGAGAGGACACCCAGGTTATAGTTCACACTCAGAATGAAAAAATAGACACTACAGCCAGAGTCTTCAGAACAACCTGAGAAGGAGACTAAACATCCCGCTCATGGCAAGTTGACTCTCAAGAGTCACGGGGAGAGTCGTTGTGGGAGGAATTGAAAACTAAGGTAGTACATATTTCTTCCTTTACAAACTTGTTCTGTACTGTGAAGGTAATCTGAATATGTGCTCCATACTTTCACCAAGGCAGGAGGCCTATATATTCTCATGTGCGTGTTCTGCTGTGTCCTACATTGATTTATTTGATTTGAAGTTTTATTCCGATATTTGTTCTACAGCTACATTGATGACTTGAAAATGATATGAAATGCAGGTCTTGTAAGCTCCACAGCTGAGTATGTGGGTATATGGGTGTTCTGCAGTGTTGTCTAAAAATGTTGCTGTACACTGACGTCTAGAAAATTAGGCTCTAAGAAATGTGGACTTGTGTAACCGCAGCTTTACTCAAGTATGTGGGCATACTGCAGTGACGTCTAAAATGCTTTGAATTATTCAGCGCCATGGAGAGTGCTGTCCGTTTCACCACCATAGATAGTAGGCTACTTGGCTGTTTACTCTGTCTGCTGCTATGTTGTGTTAGACACTTTTTTTCTCAATGTGTTTGGGACGGTTCCTCAGAGCCCCCCCCACACCCACCTCAGAGCCCCCCGTGCTCACTATGTGTTCTGGGAATTCCCGATTTACAAATTAAGTACTGGTGAGGTCCCTGGCAATTCCTAGCCTTACCTGGAGGCACACCCTCTGGCCCGGGACCACTGGCCCAGTTTCAGCTGACATAGGGATAGGTTGGAGTAGAGAGAGGCCTTGGTGGAACGGTACTGACGATCTGTAGGGGCCTCTAGGCTATCTTTCTTCTCCGTCTCCTCATCCTCCTCCTCCTCCTCCTCTATCGGAGTCATCTCCTCCCCTTCTCCCCGGGTGTGTAGTTTTAGGGTGATGAGGAGTTTGATGGCTCGGCTGTAGCTGTCTGCCGCCCCCCACATGTCCCCCGCCCTAAACCTGTCTCCCCCCCTCTGCTTGTGTGACATCACCCAGCCCCACTTCTCTCCAGCTGACAGCTGCCAGGACTCATGGCCAGGAGAGAAGGACTGGAGCTCTACTGTTATACACAGGGACTGGTCAGGGCCTGCTCTCTTCTGCTCCTCTTCTCCTCCCCGGAGTCGGTCTGTTAGGGGAGTCAGCATTACCTGGGGACACGAGGGTCAAAGGAGTGAAAGGTTAAGACCAGCTGTATGAAGGGTGAATGGGTAACAGTAGGGTACATGCTGATTCAGTGTGGTGCTATTGGTGTGTGAGCCTCTCCTTACCTCACACTTCTCTCCAGCTCTCATCCCCTCCACACACCCCTCTGTGATGTCACACTGCCCCTCCCCCAGCCTCAGAATGATCCAATCACCAAGCGGGACCTGCAGCATGGTACCCTGGGAGCGCTGTAGGGGTGGGACCTGGGCATCTGAAAGGACTGCGATTGGCAGGTCAGGTTTGAGTGACAGCTCCGGGTCAGCTGTATGTTCTCCTTGGCGTTGAACTCTGACCTGACACAGAGAGCCAATCCCGGGGTAGACTTCTCCAGAGGGGTCAGTTGGCTCCGCCCCTCGTTTCCTCCTCTGACAAACCTCCCACAAGCCCCTGGGGCACACAGACACCCAGGAAGTGATCTTATCGCCTTCTGTCTCCACTGCCTGGGAGGTCTTCATCACTTGAGAGAGGGAGAGTTAGAGGGAGAGAGAAGACAGGAAGAAGAGGAGAGAAGACAAAGAGAGGAAGAAGAGAAGAAGCAGAGATGGTGAGGAGATATTCCCGTTGCATGGTAACCAACAACATAATATAGTAACCTAAACAACATGGAATGAACGTCCAAGCGTATTTTTTATAAACTAGTGTGCTTTGGGTCATTGTCCTGTTGGAAGTCCTGAGCGCTCTGTAGCAGATTTTCATCAAGGATCTCTCTGTACTTTGCTCCGTTCATCTTTCCCTCAATCCTGACTAGTCTCCCAGTCCCTGCTGCTGAAAAACATCCCCACAGCAGGATGATGATGCCACCACCCTTCCCCGTAGTGATGGTGCCAGGTTTCCTCAAGACGTGACGCTTGGCATTCAGGCCAAAGAGTTCAATCTTGGTTTCATCAGACCAGAGAATCTTGTTTCTTATGGTCTGAGAGTCCTTTAGGTGCCTTTTGGCAAAGTCCAAGCCGGCTGTCATGTGCCTTTTACTGAGGAGCAGCTTCTGTCTGGTCACTCTACTATACAGGCCTGAGAAAGAGTCTTGGTGGTTCCAAACCTCTTCCATTTAAGAATGATGGAGGCCATAATTCCTTCAATCTCATGGCTTGGTTTTTGCTCTGACATGCACTGTCAACTGTGGGACCTTATATAGACAGGTGTGTGCCTTTCCAAATCATGTCCAATCAATTGAATTTATCACAAGTGGACTCCAATCAAGTTGTAGAAACATCTCAAGGATGATAAATGGAAATAGCATGCAGATGAGCTCAATTTCGAGTTTCATAGTAAAGGGTCTGAATACTTATGTAAATATTCATTTATTTATTTACATTTGCAAAAATGTCTAAAAAACTGTTTTCACTTTGTCATTATCGGGTATCGTGTGTATATTGATGAGGATTTGTATTTATTTAATCCATTTTAGAGTAAAGCTTTAACCAGTTGTGTAAAGTACTTCAAAAGGTTTGCGTATCTGTACTTTACTTTTTACATTTTTGACAACTTTTACATTCCTAAAGAAAATTATGTACTTTTTACTCCATAAATGTTCCCTGACACCCAAAAGTACTAATTCTATTTTGAATGCTTAACAGAACAGGAAAATTGTCTAATTCACACACTTATCAAGAGAATATCCCTGGTCATCCCTACTGCCTCTGACCTGGCAGACTCACTAAACACATGCTTCGTTTGTAAATGGTTGTCTGAGTGTTGGAGCGAGCCCCTGGCTATCCGTATATGAAAAAAAATATTTAAAAAATGTGTCCATCTGCTTTGCTTAATATAAGGAATTTGAAAATATGTTTTTATTTAACTAGGCAAGTCAGAACAAATTATTATTTAGAATGACAGCCTACCAGAGAACAGTGGGTTAACTGCCTTGTTCAGGGGCAGAACAACAGATTTGAACCTTGTCAGCTTGGGGATTCGATCCAGCAACCTTCAGTTGAAATGGTTCATACTTTTACTTTTGATATTTAAGTAAATTTGATCAATTCCATTTACTTTATTTTGTTGTTGTTTTTTTTGTTGCTTTTTCTCCCCAATTTCGTGGTGTCCAATTGTTAGTAGTTACTATCTTGTCTCATCGCTACAACTTCCGTACGGGCTCGGGGGAGACGAAGGTTGAAAGTCATTTGTCCTCCGATACACAACCCAACCAAGCCGCACTGCTTCTTAACACAGCGCCATCCAACCCGGAAGCCAGCCGCACCAATGTGTCGGAGGAAACACCGTGCACCTGGCAACCTTGGTTAGCGCGCACTGCGCCCGGCCCGCCACAGGAGTCGCTGGTGCACGGTGAGACAAGGATTTCCCTACCAGCCAAACCCTCCCAAACCCGGACGATGATAGGCCAATTGTGCGTCGCCCCACGGACCTCGCGGTCGCGGCCGGTTACGACAGAGCCTGGTCGCGAACCCAGAGTCTCTGGTGGCACAGCTGGCGCTGCAGTACAGCGCCCTTAACCACTGCGCCACACTTTCAAACTTTTACTCAGGTAGTATTTTACTGGGTGACTCACTTTTACTCAGGTAGTATTTTACTGGGTGACTCACTTTTACTCAGGTAGTATTTTACTGGGTGACTCACTTTTACTCAGGTAGTATTTTACTGGGTGACTCACTTTTACTCAGGTAGTATTTTACTGGGTGACTCACTTTTACTCAGGTAGTATTTTACTGGGTGACTCACTTTTACTCAGGTAGTATTTTACTGGGTGACTCACTTTTACTCAGGTAGTATTTTACTGGGTGACTCACTTTTACTCAGGTAGTATTTTACTGGGTGACTCACTTTTACTCAGGTAGTATTTAACTGGGTGACTCACTTTTACTCAGGTAGTATTTTACTGGGTGACTCACTTTTACTCAGGTAGTATTTAACTGGGTGACTCACTTTTACTTAGTCATTTTCTTTTAAGGTATCTTTACATTTACTCAAGTATGACAATTGGGTACTTTTTCCACCACCGCATTTAGTTTAGTTATATTGTTGGCTGTCATGAGTGAAATTCATCCATCTAGCTGGCTAACAAGGTAAGCTGATCTTTCTCTACCTTCACATCAAGCTAGCTCTGTGCAGGGCCGGACCTGGCTGTTCTGCCTTAAGTGAGAAAAAAAAAATGGCCCCCGCCAAAACTAGAATCGCCCCAGTAAGCAAAATGACTTTGAATATGCGCATTTCCCAGGTGTTGAAGTGAGGTTATGAATGAAAGGTGAAAAGACATCTATGTATGGGCCAAATCAAGGCTGGGTCAGACTGGACAAAATCTGAACCAAACATAAATGTCTATGATTGGATCAGATTTGGTCCGGACCTAACCGATAAATAAACCTCTGTGGACGACATGGGAATCACTGCCGCACCAACAAGATGTACAGACGGGACCAAAAAGGACTTACTGGGGTGCAGTCTACCATGTCAGCTGCAATGGAATTTTATGAATGCCCACCATTTGAAAAAACAGGCCATTGCATTGGTTTTATTAGTCCCGATTCCTGTTTATTTTTTATTTATTTAACTAGGCAAGTAAGTTAAGAACAAATTCTTATTTACAATGACTGCCTACCCGGGCCAAACCCTAACCCAGACGACGCTGGGCCAATTGTGCACCGCCCTATGGGTCTCCCAATCACAGCCGGTTGTGATACAGCCTGGAATCGAACCAGAGTCTGTAGTGACGCCTCTAGCACTGAGATGCAGTGCCTTAGACTGCTGCTGCCACTCAGGAGTAATGTGACTAATCAATTTGGCTATTTAAAATCTATGAATATCAGCTACCCAACTTTATCAGGGGGAGTTATCCTAAGCCTATTTGCAATGTGTTTACACAGCGGGAAATGCAGAAGTATTTTATTTGACGGATACGAACTCGAAACCACTGATCATGACAATTTTGCCCACAGGAAAACAACTCCTGGACATTAGTTGTGAGTAGCCTGATGTTCATTCCATATTTTCCACTTGACTTTGACCTGTTAGGATGTTGTTTGTTAACATGTCAGCACATTTTTAGATTAGGCTATTTGATCAGAGAAACCTACATAAGTTTGCATCTCATTACAGTGCCATACATGTTACATCCAGCATGTTGGCAACAGAAAAGGCCATTTTTTAATGCTATATCTGCAACAGCACCCTGCCCTTATAACAAAAGATTGCAGCTTTCAAACTGCAGTCAACTGTGGTATTTTGGACGCAGTAATGGCATAATAACTGCAGTGACACTGTACAATTACGGCAGTAAAATAGGAAAAGGTATTATGGACTCTGATTTGCAGTTTACTGCACTCTGATTAATCTTTTTTTCGTAAGGGTGGAAATGCGCGCTGGGAATGAACAAGATTAATACCCACATTAATGGGTATTAATACTTTTTTGGTAGCAACAACTCAATGTGTGTGTATTTTTTGTTCCATTTTTTTTTTGTTGGCTCAAGAAACTTGTCATTGTGTGCTAACTAGATAGTAATTATGTCGCGCTGGGGCTCCTGGTTGAACCCCTGGTTGCGCCTGCAGAGAGCGGGTCTGTGGGACGTAGTAGAGCGCTCCTCAGCTGCCAGCCTCTTTCACCAGCCTGTTAGCTTTAGCCAGGACTCATGCAATCCGGGGTCCTTGGGACGTCGCTAACACATTGAAGCTTACATTTAAAATGGGTAGGGGTTAAATTGAGGAGTTAGGGGAGGATTTAGGGTAAGGGTTATGGGGAGGATTTAGGGTAGGAACGTCCCAAAGACTCCAGATAGCACTAACCCTTTAGCCAGTTAGCTAGCTATAACGCGTTAATGAACATTGCGAAAGTAAAAACATGTGCATAAAGTAAAAACGCATGTAAAACATACTACATTTCATGAGAAGATGAACAGCTATCTAACTTATTCCTACCTGCAGACAAACGGTATTTCGGCTATGTGCGACTTCAATGGATCAAAACAATACAACTTCTTCTTCGATGAGGTTTAACGGCGTTTGGCACCTAAAACATGTTGCATTGCCGCCACCTTCCTTACGAAAAAATATTGCAGTTAGAGTGCAGTTATACAGCATTCAAAATATAAAAACTTTACTGCAGTAATTTTGCAGTACAAACCCACCACCCTACTCCACTATTTAAATACCCTACCATCTACCATCTAACCCTACACTCACAAAAAAACACCCTACTCCACTATTTAAATACCCTACCATCTAACCCTACACTCACAAAAAAACACCCTACTCCACTATTTAAATACCCTACCATCTAACCCTACACTCACAAAAAAACACCCTACTCCACTATTTAAATACCCTACCATCTAACCCTACACTCACAAAAAAACACCCTACTCCACTATTTAAATACCCTACCATCTAACCCTACACTCACTAAAAAACACCCTACTCCACTATTTAAATACCCTACCATCTAACCCTACACTCACTAAAACCTCCCCACCCTACTCCACTATTTAAATACCCTACCATCTAACCCTACACTCACTAAAACCTCCCCACCCTACTCCACTATTTAAATACCCTACCATCTACCATCTAACCCTATACTCACTACAAACCCCCCACCCTACTCCACTATTTAAATACCCTACAATCTAACCCTACACTCATTAACAACCTACCACTCCACTCCACTCCACTCTTTAAATACCCTACCATCTACCATCTAACCCTACACTCATTAATTAACAACCTACCACCCTACTCCACTCTTTAAATACCCTACCATCTACCATCTAACAATACACTCACAAAAAAACAGCCTACTCCACTATCTGGTCCTACCTCAGGCCAACAGACTGAAAGGATGGGACACCATCACTGAACACACCCTGTAACTCTTCTGACATCAAGTTTCGTACACCCAAATACCTCTCTGCAGCTGCCACCACCACCTCAATTTTCTGTGACTTTCAATCCCTGCAGTACAGTTGATAACCATTGTTATATATGCTACAAATCCAATCTCACTGAAACATATATCACTTGTTGGTTTATATCTCTGTTCTGGTACAGATCTACTAGTTACACCAGTCCTCTCAGGATCCCTCCCTCTGTTCTGGTACAGATCTACTAGTCACACCAGTCCTCTCAGGATCCCTCCCCCTTGACCCATCTTCCTCTACTTTCTTCACTACCTCAGCATAGGTCAACTTCTGCATTACTCTAACCCTGGAAACCTCAACCTGCCTCTCTCACACAGGACATTTCTGATCCCCAGCCACATGGGCACCCCTACAGTTATCACATACCACTACTTTCCCCAATGCTACACATTCCTTTGTCTCATTCCCTTCGGCACACTTCTCACACATAGGAACCTCCCCCCTACACACTGCTGCCACATAGGAACCTCCCTCCTACACACTGCTTCCACATGCCCATAAGCTTGACACCTGTAACAACGTAGTGTATTCGGCACAAAGCTTGTATGGAATAACTTATATATCCTACCATCTCTTTGTTGGGCAAAGACTCAACGTCAATACTCAGACAACATATCCTAAACACCGGGAATGTTCCCCTTCAGTTGGTCAACTTTGACATTTACCTCTACCCCAGCATACCACCCTGCATTCCACTGCTTGCTTGCTTCTGAAGCTACACAGGGTTGGTCCTGATCAGTTCCTGGATGGGAGACCAGATTCTGCTGGAAGTGGTGTTGGGGGGCCAGTAGGAGGCACCCTTTCTTCTGGTCTAAAAATATATCTCAATACCCAAGGGCAGTGATTGGGAACATTGCCCAGTGTAGGGTGCTGTCTTTTGGATGGGATGTTAAATGGGTGTCCTGACTCCCTGTGGTCACTAAAGATCCCATGGCACTTATTGTAAGAGTAGGGGTGTTAACCCCGGTGTCCTGGCTAAATTCCCAATCTGCCCCACATACCATCATGGTCGCCTAACCATCCCCAGTTTATAATTGGCTCATTCATCCTTCTCCCCTGTAGCTATTCCCCAGGTTGTTGCTGTAAATGATAATGTGTTCTCAGTCAACTTACTTGGTAAAATAAATAACCTCTCAATGGTGCCCTTTTCTTGAGAGCAAAACAATTCACCTCTCTTGTCCTCATTCATTTAACACGGAGCACCTGCTCCCCCTGACCACAATTAACAAAAAAGATCACTTCTGGTTGCCCTCATTGATGCCACAGCACCTAATAACTGTTTTCACCCACCCTGAACCCACAAATATGTCAGCCAAAAGGCAGGGGTCCACTTTTTTCTTTTTCCAAAATTTCACTCCTATTGTCACAGACTCATCTTTATCCTGACCCTTGGTGTAAGCCTCGGGCCCCGAGACCTTCACCACACATACCACCTCCAATACATTCACTTCCATTTTCTCCTCCTATCTTCGATCCGGCGTACAGCTCACTCTGCTTACACTTTCTACCATTCTTCTTTAACAAACCATCTCCCTTTGTTCACCATTTTTAACAGACTCAAGCTCACCCTCTTCCTCCCTCTCTCTCTTAGACCTCCTCTTCCTCCCTATCTCTCTTAGACCTCCTCTGCCTCTCTTTTTCCTTCCATTCCTTGCCATTTCAAGGGACGCCATGTAACCGGTTGTGCCATTTAGCCAGTTCGTGACTTGGCCAGGAGTTGAATTCCTGCACCTCAAATGTTCTGCTGCTTGAGCTCTTATTCCTCTTATAGAATATCAGCTCCAAGGTATTGTGGTGCTCCTGCTCCTAAATATAAACAGTACAGGCACACAAAATGAGTACCGGAACCTAATTCAGTCCAAGTCACGAACTGGATAGCGATGACGCCATCCACATATTCCAATGGAACTCCCGATGGCCAAGTATGGGAAAACAGCATACTTGGAGTGTGTCTGAAAGGGGGCATTGCGAAAGGAGCGGGTGGACCACATGTGATGCTAATTATCAGTGGGTGGATCAACAGTGTTGGTGTAATGTCAGTGTCACGTTCTGACCTTTATTTCCTTTGTTTTGTCTTTATTTAGTATGGTCAGGGCGTGAGTTGGGTTGGGCAGTCTATGTTTGTTTTTCTATGTTGGTTTTTGTGTTCAGCCTAGTATGGTTCTCAATCAGAGGCAGGTGTCGTTAGTTGTCTCTGATTGAGAATCATACTTAGGTAGCCTGGGTTTCACTGTTGGTTTGTGGGTGTTTGTTTCCGTGTGAGTGTTTGTCGCCACACGGTACTGTTTCGGTTTTCGTTTCACTCACATCGTTTATTGTTTTGTATTTCAGTGCTCAGTTCGTTTTTAATAAGTCGTCATGAACACTTACCACGCTGCATCTTGGTCCGATCCTTACTCCTCTTCAGACGAAGAGGAAATCTGCCGTTACAGTCAGTGGTGGATCAACAGTGATGGTGTAACGTCAGTGGGTAGATCAACAGTGATGGTGTAACGTCAGTGGGTGGATCAACAGTGATGATGAAATGTCAGTGGGTGGATCAACAGTGATGGTGTAATGTCAGTGGGTGGATCAACAGTGATGGTGTAACATCAGTGGGTGGATCAACAGTGATGGTGTAACGTCAGTGGGGGATCAACAGTGATGGTGTAAAGTCAGTGGGTGGATCAACAGTGATGGTGTAAAGTCAGTGGGTGGATCAACAGTGATGGTGTAACGTCAGTGGGTGGATCAACAGTGATGGTGTAACGTCAGTGGGTGGATCGACAGTGATGGTGTAACGTCAGTGGGTGGATCGACAGTGATGGTGTAACGTCAGTGGGTGGAGCAACAGTGATGGTGTAACGTCAGTGGGTGGAGCAACAGTGATGGTGTAACGTCAGTGGGTGGATCAACAGTGATGGTGTAACGTCAGTGGGTGGATCAACAGTGATGGTGTAACGTCAGTGGTGGATCAACCGTGATGGTGTAACGTCAGTGGGTGGATCAACAGTGATGGTGTAACGTCAGTGGTGGATCAACAGTGATGGTGTAACATCAGTGGGGGATCAACAGTGATGGTGTAACATCAGTGGGGGATCAACAGTGATGGTGTAATGTCAGTGGGTGGATCAACAGTGATGGTGTAACGTCAGTGGGGGATCAACAGTGATGGTGTAACGTCAGTGGGGGATCAACAGTGATGGTGTAACGTCAGTGGGGGATCAACAGTGATGGTGTAACGTCAGTGGGGGGGATCAACAGTGATGGTGTAATGTCAGCGCTCCATTAGTGGTTAGATCGTCCATAGCCAGGTCCACCGCGGGCCAGCTTAGTGTTTACATTGCATGTTAATCAAATTTACGTAGCAGGTTATGAGAGTTAAAGTAGCAGGTTTGGATAAGAAAAATATATCATTTTCGTGGCAGGTTAGGAGAATTCAAAAATCGAATCAAATCAAATTTTATTTGTCATATGTGTCAAATACAACATGTGTAGAACCGACAGTGAAATGCTTTCTTACAAGCCACTAACCAACAATTCAGTTTTACTAACCATAGACTAGTCTACAGTCTGTATTACTAACCATAGACTAGTCTACAGTCTGTATTACTAACCATAGACTAGTCTACAGTCTGTATTACTAACCATAGACTAGTCTACAGTCTGTATTACTAACCATAGACTAGTCTACAGTCTGTTTTACTAACCATAGACTAGTCTACAGTCTGTATTACTAACCATAGACTAGTCTACAGTCTGTATTACTAACCATAGACTAGTCTACAGTCTGTTTTACTAACCATAGACTAGTCTACAGTCTGTTTTACTAACCATAGACTAGTTTACAGTCTGTATTACTAACCATAGACTAGTCTACAGTCTGTATTACTAACCATAGACTAGTCTACAGTCTGTTTTACTAACCATAGACTAGTTTACAGTCTGTATTACTAACCATAGACTAGTCTACAGTCTGTTTTACTAACCATAGACTAGTCTACAGCCTGTTTTACTAACCATAGACTAGCTAGCACTATTATTAACCATAGACTAGTTTTCAGCCTGTTTTACTAACCATAGACTAGTTTACAGCCTGTATTACTAACCATAGACTAGTCTACAGTCTGTAAATTAAGATACTAACCATAGACTAGTCTACACCCTGTAGTATTTGGATATGTCATGTTAGGTGAAAAATGAACACAAGGGTCTGATCCTTAAGAGGTTTTAATTAACACAGTGTCCAATGAAGAGCCAGATGTATACAGAATGGTGTCATCTGCGTAGATGTGGATCAGGGAATCACCCGCAGAAAGAGCAACATCATCGATATATACAGAGAAAAGAGTCGGCCTGAGAATTGAACCCTGTGGTACCCCCATAGAGACTGCCAGAGGTCCGGACAACAGGCCCTGAGATTTGACACAATGAACTCTGTTTGAGAAGTAGTTGGTGAACCAGGCGAGGCAGTCATTTGAGAAACCAAGGCTGTTGAGTCTGCCGATAATGATACAGTGATTGACAGAGTCGAAAGTCTTGCCCAGGTCGATGAAGACAGCTGCACAGTACTGTCTTTTATCGATGGCGGTTATGATATCGGTTAGTAACTTGAGCATGGCTGAGGTGCACCCGTTATCAGAAACCGGATTGCATAGTGGAGAAGGTGTGGTTGGATTTGAAATGGTCAGTGATTTGTATGGTAGGGGATATTGTTAGATTTAGGGTTATGGGGATAAAGATGCACAAACACACTCACTCTGTCATCACTAATAAACACACTCACTCTGTCATCACTAATAAACACACTCAATCTGTCATCAGGGGGAGGCTTGCAAGCCGAGAACACCATCCCAACCGTGAAGCACGGGGGTGGTAGCATCATGTTGTGTGGGGTGCTTCGCTGCAGGAGGGACTGGTGCACTTCACAAAATGGATGGCATCATGAGGTAGGAAAATTATGTGGATATATTGAAGCAACATCTAAAGACATCTAAAGACTTGGTCGCAAATGGGTCTTCCAAATGGACAATGACCCCAAGCATACTTCCAAAGTTGTGGCAAAATGGCTTTAAGAAAACAAAGTCAAGGTATTGGAGTGGCCAAGGGGGGGTGATTAGTGTCGATGGCGGCTCCGGTGCAGGTCGTAGCCCCCCGCCCAGACCCCGGATCCGGCCATGGCGCCGGCTTAACGCCGTGCCTGGACTGGGCACAGGCACAGAGGAAGGCTCCGGCCTTGGAGTGGGACAGGACACCGTGCCTGGACTGGCAACAGGCGCAGAGGGAAGCTCCTGCCATGGAGCTGGACTGGGCACCATGCCTGGACTGGGCATCGGCGCAGAGGAGAGCTCCTGCCCTGGATAGGGACTGTGGACCGTCGCAGGAGGTTCTGGACTGTGGACCGTCGCAGGAGGTTCTGGACTGTGGACCGTCGCAGGAGGTTCTGGACTGTGCACCGTCACAGGAGGTTCTGGACTGTGGACCGTCGCAGGAGGTTCTGGACTGTGGACCGTCGCAGGAGGTTCTGGACTGTGGACCGTCGCAGGGGGTTCTGGACTGTGGACCGTCGCAGGGGGTTCTGGACTGTGGACCGTCGCGGGAGGTTCCGGACTGTGGACCGTCGCGGGAGGTTCCGGACTGTGGACCGTCGCAGGAGGTTCTGGACTGTGGACCGTCGCAGGAGGTTCTGGACTGTGGACCGTCGCGGGAGGTTCCTGGACTGTGGACCGTCGCGGGAGGTTCCGGGCTGTGGACCGTCGCGGGAGGTTCCGGGCTGTGGACCGTCGCGGGAGGTTCCGGGCTGTGGACCGTCGCGGGAGGTTCCGGGCTGTGGACCGTCGCGGGAGGTTCCGGGCTGTGGACCGTCGCGGGAGGTTCCGGGCTGTGGACCGTCGCTGGAGGTTCCGGGCTGTGGACCGTCGCTGGAGGTTCCGGGCTGTGGACCGTCGCAGGAGGTTCCGGGCTGTGGACCGTCGCAGGAGGTTCCGGGCTGTGGACCGTCGCAGGAGGTTCCGAAATGGGAATTGTCGCCGGAAGCTCTGGACTGGGAATTGTCGCCGGAAGCTCTGGAATGGGAACCGTCGCCACAAGCTCTGGACTATGAACCGTCACCGGAATCTCTGGACTGTGAATGCGCACTGGAGGCCTAATGCGTGGAGCAGGTACAGGACGTACCGGACTGAGGAGGTGCACTGGAGGCCTGGTGCGTGGAGCCGGCACAGGTGGTACTGGACTGGGGACACGTACTTCAGGGCGAGTGCGAGGAGGAGACACAGGACGCACCGGACTGGGGAGGCGCTCTGGAGGCAAGAAGCGTGGAGCCAGCCCAAGTTGCACCAGACTGCTAACCAGATCCTCTGGTCGGATGTTGAGCAGAACACACTTGCACAACATCTCTCTCATCTCTCTCTCTCCCAACTTCCCCATTGCCTCCCTGACAGTCTCTGGCTCTTCAGGGCGAGTGCAGGGAGCAGGCACAGGACGTACCGGGCTGGGGCGGTGCACTGGTTGCCTGGTGCGTGGAGCTGGCACAGATGGTACCGGGCTGAGAAGGCGCTCTTCAGCGTGCCAGCGCTGCAGCATATTCCTTGCCAGAACCCCTGTCCGGTGTCTCTCATTAAATTCCTCTATCGACTCACACACAGGCTCTGGCACTCTCCTCTGCTAGAACGCTAAATCCGCCGACCACCCCTCATGCCCCTCCCCAAAATAATATTGGGGTTGTCCTTGGGCTTTCTGTGGATGCGAACCCTGGCGTAATCACTGTCCTCCATTTCTTCCTTCCGTCTGCTGCCAAGGAAGGGTTTCGCATCCTTTCATGTCCTCCCAAGTCCAAAACTTCCTCATCTCATGTTCACGCTGCTTGGTCCTTTGTTGGTGGGATATTCTGTCACGAACATGAGGAGAGACGGACCAAGGCGCAGTGGATGTTGATTTCCACATATTTATTATGAAGTGAAACTTAGCAAAACAAAACAATAAATCAAATAAACTAACAACGAAACGTGACGACGTGGTGCACATGCACAAAACACAAAATAATATCCCACAAATGCAGGTGGGGAAACAACCTACCTAAATATGATCCCCAATCAGAGGCAACGATAAACAGCTGCCTCTAATTGGGAACCATATTAGCACCCACATAGAAATATCGATACTAGATCACCCCCTAGTCATGCCCTGACCTACTACACCATGGAGAACTAAGGGCTCTCTATGGTCAGGGTGTGACACTCACCCAATGTGAGACGGAACCGCTATTATTTTTTTATTTTTAGACCTTATGGCCAGAACCACCTAGCCATCAGAAGCTAACCAGCTAATTAGCTACAAGCTATTTCATCATTGTTAGCCACTGCTAGCGGCCTTTACCTTCTGCACAGATATCAGGCCTTTTTTTTAGCCTGGATAATACTCGCCAGCCTACCAGTATCGGACTGTTTCTCCACTACAACGTTGGATTCCTGCCATAAACTCTAGATCCATTGCTCCTGATCTTCAACGCTAGCTAGCTAGCACCCACCGAGTTACCCAGCACCGACGCTATCCCTGAGGCCCACCTCCCGGCCTACTCAGTTGTTCACCTGGACTCCACCCAAACACGGCTAGAATCCACTACTCCACCGGATCCTTAACGTAAGCTCTGGACCTTGGCACCGGATCACCGCTGCTACCAAGTGGCTATAGTGGCTAAATTACTACAACTACAATATCTCTTTTGCCATCTGGCTTGGATTCTTTGTCGACACGGTGCCCCGCCGCACCACTACAACTGGTCTGCCGACGAATACTCCATCTGATGTGCCTTGAACCGGCCTCCGTCGGATGTCGGTGCAGACGCTTCTACTATCCCCGGGCTACTAACTTTAAACGCCTGCTACTCCGCGGCTTCCCTGTTCCATCTATTGCTGCCTCCTGGACCCTATGATCACTTGGCTACATAGCTGATGCCTGCTGGACTGTCCATTAATCACGGTACTCCATTCTGTTTATTTCTTGTTTATCTGTCGGCCCCAGCCGCGAACTCAGGCTCTGTGTGTAGTTAACCGAACCTCTCTGCCCATTCATCGCCGTTTTACCTGTTGTTGTTTTAGCTGATTAGCTGTTGTTGTCTTACCCATTGTTGTAAACCCAGGCCCTGCGTGTCCCCAGGCACCCTCATTTGTTAACTCATGTGATCAAAAAAGCCTTGGTTTCATGCATGTTAACATCAGATGTCTCCTCCCTAAGTTTGTTTTACTCACTGCTTTAGCACACTCTGCCAACCCTGATGTCCTTGCTGTCTCTGAATCCTGGCTTAGGAAGGCCACCAAAAATGTGGAGATTTCCATACCCAACTACAACATTTTCCGTCAAGATAGAACTGCCAAAGGGGGAAGAGTTGCAATCCTCTGCAGAGAGAGCTTGCAAAGTTCTGTCATACTTTCCAGGTCTATGCTCAAACAGTTCGAGCTTCTAATTTTAAAAATGAATCTCTCCAGAAATAAGTCTCTCACTGTTGCCGCCTGCTATTGACCCCCCTCCACTCCCAGCTGTGCCCTGGACACCATATGTGAATTGATCACCCCCCACCTAGGTTCCGAGTTCGTTCTGTTAGGTGACCTAAACTGGGATATGCTTAACACCCCGGCAGTCCTACAATCTAAGCTAGATGCCTTCAATCTCACACAAATCATCAAGGAACCCACCAGGTACAACCCTAAATCCGTAAACATGGGTACCCTCATAGAAATTATCCTGACCAACTTGCCCTCCAAATATACCTCCGCTGTTTTCAATCAGGATCTCAGCGATCACTGCCTCATTGCCTGTATCTGCTATGGGTTCGCGGTCAAATGACCACCCCTCATCACTGTCAAACGCTCCCTAAAACACTTCTGCGAGCAGGCCTTTCTAATCGACCTGGCACGGGTATCCTGAAGGATATTGACCTCATCCCGTCAGCCGAGGATGCCTGGTCGTTCTTTAAAAGTAATTTCCTCACCATCTTAGATAAGCATGCCCCTTTCAAAAAATGTAGAACTAAGAATAGATATAGCCCTTGGTTCACTCCAGACCTGACTGCCCTTGACCAGCACAAAAACATCCTGTGGCGGACTGCAATAGCATCGAATAGTCCCCGCGATATGCAACTTCAGGGAAGTCAGGAACCAATACACGCAGTCAGTCAGGAAAGCAAAGGCTAGCTTTTTCAAGCAGAAATTTGCATCCTGTAGCTCTAACTCCAAAAAGTTTTGGGAGAACAAGAGCACCACCTCCCAGCTGCCCACTGCACTGAGGCTAGGTAACATGGTCACCACCGATAAATCCATGATAATCGAAAATTTCAATAAGCATTTCTCAACGGCTGGCCATTCCTTCCTCCTAGCTACTACAACCCCAGACAACAGCTCCGGACAATAGACTATGGCTGGGATTCACAGGATTCAATCCAATCTCAGGTTATGTTCAGGGTATACAATGAATATGTTAGCTACTTTGGAAATTGTCTAAGCCGCGGTGCCTAAATCAGGTAAACGGATGAATCCCAGCCAAACCCAACAGAAACATGACAGCAGATACAACGTTCCTAAAAACGTTGCCTTGGAGTAGGGGCTTACAAGTATGGCATGACTGTCTTCTGTTAGTGTGTGTGTGTGTGTGTGTGTGTGTGTGTGTGTGTGTGTGTGTGTGTGTGTCAGGGACAGGTCTGCCTCCAGAAGAGTCCTTTTTAGGGATGGATGATAAGAGAATACCCTCACCTTATCAGAGGGTTCAGGCTGTTATCTCTGGATATTAATACACACTGTAGGGTCCCACACCTCCTCCATTCTCTCTCTCTCTCCCTCTCCCTCTTTCTCTCTCTCCTTTCTCTCGCTTGCTCTCTCTCTCTCTCTCTCTCCTTTCTCTCGCTTTCTCTCTCTCTCCTTTCTCTCGCTTGCTCTCTCTCTCTCTCTCTCTCCTTTCTCTCGCTTTCTCTCTCTCTCCTTTCTCTCGCTTGCTCTCTCTCTCTCTCTCTCCTTTCTCTCGCTTGCTCTCTCTCTCTCTCTCTCTCTTTCTCTCTCTCTCTCTTTCTCTCTCTCTTTCTCTCTCTCCTTTCTCTCTCTCTCTCTCTCTTTCTCTCTCTTTCTCTCTCTCCTTTCTCTCCCTCTCCCTCTTTCTCTCTCTCCTTTCTCTCGCTTGCTCTCTCTCTCTCTCTCTCTCCTTTCTCTCGCTTTCTCTCTCTCTCCTTTCTCTCGCTTGCTCTCTCTCTCTCTCTCTCTCTCCTTTCTCTCGCTTTCTCTCTCTCTCCTTTCTCTCGCTTGCTCTCTCTCTCTCTCTCTCCTTTCTCTCGCTTGCTCTCTCTCTCTTTCTCTCTCTCTCTCTTTCTCTCTCTCTCCTTTCTCTCTCTCTTTCTCTCTCTCCTTTCTCTCTCTCTCTCTCTCTTTCTCTCTCTTTCTCTCTCTCCTTTCTCTTTCTCTCTCTCCTTTCTCTCGCTCTCCCTCTTTCTCTCGCTCTCCCTCTTTCTCTCTCTCCTTTCTCTCGCTTGCTCCCTCTTTCTCTCTCCTTTCTCTCGCTTGCTCCCTCTTTCTCTCTCTCCTTTCTCTCGCTTGCTCTCTCTCTCTCTCTCGCTCTCCCTCTTTCTCTCTCTCCTTTCTCTCGCTTGCTCTCTCTCTCTCTCTCTCTCTCTCTCTCTCTCTCTCTCTCTCTCTCTCTCTCTCTCTCTCTCTCTCTCTCTCTCTCTCTCTCTCTCTCTCTCTCTCTCTCTCTCTCTCTCTCTCTCTCTCTCTACAGAGGAGGCCAAACCTAAATTCAAGTAAGTCCTCCAACATGTTAATGTATGGAAGTTTAGATTGGATTAGAATATGGAAACTATGCTGGGAGTTGTTGTTGTCCATTCTTATTCTCTATCTCTCTCTCTCTTTCTCTCCCAATTCAATTGGGATTTATCGGCACGGGAAACATATATTTAGTCAAATAAACAATGAACAAAATTGAGAAGAAACAAACGTAACATAAAAAAAACAATAGAAATTAACAGGAAACATTGCACTCAAAAAGGTTTAAAAAAGAAAGACATTTCAAGTGTTATATTATCAGCTATGTGCAGTGTTTTAGCAATGTGCAAATAGTTGTAGTATGAACAGATAAATATAGGTTGTATTTACAATGTTGTTTGTGCTCCACTGGTTGCCCTTTTCTCATGGCAACGGACCACAAATCTTGCTGCTGTGATTGCACACTGTGGTAACACATATGGGAGTTTATCAGTGCTGGATTTCTTTTCAAATTCTTTATGGGTCTGTGTGATCTGTGGGAAATATGTGTCTCTAATATGGTCATTATTTGGCAGGAGGTTAGGAAGTGAAGCTCAGTTTCCACCTCATTGTGTGTACAGTGGGCACATATACTGCCTTCTCTTGAGAGCCAGGTCTGCCTAAGGAGACCTCTCTCGATAGCAAGGCTATGCTGACTGAGTCTATACATACTCAAAGCTTTTCTTAATTTTGGGTCAGTGACAGCGGTCAGGTATTCTGCCACTGTGTACTCTCTGTTTAGGGCCAGATTGCGTTCCAATTTGCTCTGTTTTTTTGTTGATTCTTTCCAGTGTGTCAAATAGTTATCTTTTTGCTTTCTTGTAATTTGGTTGGGTCTAATTTTGTTGCTGGCCTGGGGCTCTGTGGAGTCTGTGTTTGTGAACCCCAGAACCAGCTGGCTGAGAGGACTCATTCCTAGGTTAATCTCTGAAGGTGAGTGCTTTGTGGTGGCATGTGTGGGCATCGCTTCCTTTTAAGTGTGTGTGTGTGTGTGTGTGTGTGTGTGTGTGTGTGTGTGTGTGTGTGTGTGTGTGTGTGTGTGTGTGTGACAGGTCTGCCTCCAGAAGAGTCCTTTTTAGGGATGGATGATAAGAGAATACCCTCACCCTATCAGAGTGTTCAGGCTGTTATCTCTGGATATTAATACACACTGTAGGGTCCCACACCTCCTCCATTCTCTCCTTCTCCTTCTCTCTCTCTCCCTCTCTCTCTCTCTTTCTCCTATTGTCACGTTTCTGTTGATCAGTGGAAAATACTTCTAACTGAAGTCAGTTCTTCTCTCCATCTGTCAGGTATGTCTGACCGCTGTACCTTTCTACAAAGATATACCTTTCTACAAAGATAAACCTTTCTACAAAGATATACCTTTCCACCCATAGCTGTATATTCATGTATGTAATATAATGTAATATAGAACATGTATAGATGTATATTCATGTATGTAATATAGAACATGTATCGATGTATATTCATGTATGTAATATAGAACATGTATAGATGTATATTCATGTATGTAATATAATGTAATATAGAACATGTATAGATGTATATTCATGTATGTAATATAATGTAATATAGAAAATGTTTAGATGTATATTCATGTATGTAATATAGAACATGTATAGATGTATATTCATGTATGTAATATAATGTGATATAGAACATGTATAGCTGTATATTCATGTATGTAATATAGAACATGTATAGATGTATATTCATGTATGTAATATAATGTAATATAGAACATGTATAGATGTATATTCATGTATGTAATATAGAACATGTATCGATGTATATTCATGTATGTAACATAATGTAATACAGAATATATATGGTTGTGTAAAAATGTATATTCATGGGTTTTTATGTCACTTCACCTCATAGCTTAACTTTCTATTAGGGTTAGGGTTAGCTAGCTAATGACAACATTGTTTTCTGTCTAAAGTGAATCTGGCGACATTTATAATGATAACAAAGTTGTTTCAACTAATGATTTGCCTATGTTAGCATTTTATTTACAAGACACTGTATTGTAATTTGGACAAAATCATCATTAAGACCTTTTTAGAATAAGTGGAGGAACCTAAAAGGTTGGTTCATAACAATGTGACCGTGAAACCCATGAATAGGTATTGATATGGTAATGGACTGTATATATATGTGTATATGTGTATATGTGTATATGTGTATATGTGTATATGTGTATATGTGTATATGTGTATATATATGTGTTTGTGTGTATTGTTTTCTCTAGACCAGAGCAACCATGTCAGACAATGAAGAGGTTGAAGAGTTTGAGTAAGTCTTTATTCATTATATGTGTACAATGGTGTAAAGCCACGAAGTAAAAATACTTTGAAGTACGACTTAATTATTTTTTAAGGGTATCTGTACTTAACTTTAGCATTTCGATGTGTAGCAGGACAGGAAAATTGTCAAATTCACACACTTATCAAGAGAACACGTGGTCATCCCTTCTATATCACATTATCAACCAGATATACTAACCTGTATATATGTAGTATCATATTATCAACCCTATCCCTACCTATAAAGTCTCACATTTCACTTACTTATATATTTTGTTGAATTTCTGTTTCTAATGCCTGTTGTTTTCTGTGATTTATAATTTCTTATTCATCCACAGGGAGCAGAATGGTAAGTTCTGTGTGTTTGTACGTGTTTTATGTGTGTGTGTGCTTGTACGAAGGGCTATATAAATACATTTGATTTGATTTTGATTTGTGTGTGTCTGTGTGTCTGTGCCAAATCAAATCATATCAAAGTGTAATGTTATTGGTCACATCCACATGGTTAGCAGATGATAATGTGACTGTAGCGAAATGCTTGTGCTTCTAGTTCCGACAATGCAGCAATATCTAACATGTAATCTAACAGTTCCACAACAACTACCTAATACACACACATCTAAGTAAAGGGATGGAAAAAAATATGTACATATAAATATATGGATGGGCCGTGACTGACCGGCATAGACGAGATGCAATAGATGGGGTAAAATACAGTACATACATATGAGATGAGTAATGCAAATATGTAAACATCATTATTAAAGTGGCATTGATAAAGTGACGAGTGATCCATTATGTTAGAGTGGCCCATGACCTCAAGTCTGTATGTAGACAGCAGCCTCTCTGTCTTAGTGGTGGCTGTTTAACAGTCTGATGGCCTTGAGATAGAAGCCATTTTTTCAGTCTCTCGGTCTCAGCTTTACTGACCTCGCCTTCTGCATGGTGATGAGGTGAACAGGCAGTGGCTCAGGGGATGATCTTTTTGGCCTTCCTGTGACATCGGGTGCTGTAGGTGTCCCGGAGGGCAGATAGTTTGCCCCCCAGTGATGCGTTGTGCAGACCGCACTACCCTCTGGAGAGCCCTACGGTTGTGGGCGGTGCAGTTTCCATACCAGGCGGTGATACAGCCGACAAGACGCTCAAAAATGTGCATCTGTAGAAGTTTGTGAGGGTATTAGGTGACAAGCCACATTTCTTCATCCTCCTGAGTATGGGGAGGCGCTGCTGCGCCTTCTTCACCACGCTGTCTGTGTGGACCATTTCAGTTTCAGTCATTTCAGTTTGTACGCCGAGGAACTTGAAACTTTCCACAGCACCCACTGCTGTTTCCATGATTATTTCCTTTGTTTTGTTGATGTTGAGTGAGAGGTTATTTTCCTGACACCACACTCTGAGTGCCCTCACCTCCTTCATATTGGCTGTCTCGTCGTTGTTGGTGACCAAGCCTACTACTGTTGTGTCGTCTGCAAACTTGATGATTGAGTTGGAGGTGTGCATGGCACGCAGCCATGGGTGAACGGGGAGTACAGGATAGGGCTGAGCATGCACCCTTGTGGGGCCCCAGTGTTGAGAATCAGTAAAGTGGAGATGTTGTTTCCTAACTTCATCACCTGGGGGCGGCCCGTCAGGAAGTCCAGGACCCAATCGCACAAGGAGGGGTTGAGACCAAGGGTCCCTAACCCTAGACCAGGGGTGGGCCTAGACCCTAACCCTAGACCAGGGGTGGGCCTAGACCCTAACCCTAACCCTAGACCAGGGGTGGGTCTAGACCAGGGGTGGGCCTAGACCAGGGTGGGCCTAGACCCTAACCCTAGACCAGGGATGGGTCTAGACCAGGGGTGGGCCTAGACCAGGGGTAGGCAACTCCAGTCCTTGAGGGCCTGGTTGGTGTTACACTTTTCTCAGAGCGAACACAGCTGATTAATCAAATTGCATGGTTTGAACAAAGGATTCGGGAAAGTCATATTCCTGGTCGTAGTGCTGATAAATTGATGACGCTCTGATTTCCAATAGTTCTTCCTGCCTTCCTGCCTTCAGGTTTTCTGGGCTAACAATGTAAGAAATAATACATTAAAAAAATACTAGATAGTTTCCTAAGGACTAGAAGCGAGGCGACCCGCTCTGTCGGTGCCATCTTGCTTTGTGTTTCTGTGTGTGTCTGTATGTTTCTGTGTGTGTGTCTGTGTGTTTCTGTGTGTGTTCTCATTTAATATTTCTCTCTGTCTTGTCTGTTCCAGAGGAGGAGGTTGAAGGTAAGAAATGAATACAACCACACACGCGCACACACACACACACACACACACACACACACACACACACAGACAGACACAAACGCAGATACACACACACACACACACAGACAGACACAAACGCAGATACACACACACACACAAACACATATATACACACACATACATATATACACACACATACATATATACACACACACACATATATACACACACATACATATATACACACACATACATATATACACACACACATATATACACACACACACATATATACACATACAGACAGACACACACACAGACTGTTTTTGTGTGTGTGTGTTTTATTTATTTATTTTATTTAACCAGGTAGTTTAGTTGAGAACACGTTCTCATTTGCAACTGTGTGTGGCACTGGCTTCTGTACTGCTGTTTAGCTGATACACTAACATAACTCTTGAGAGGAGAAGGAGGAAGGAGAGGAGGATGAGGAGGATGAGGGAGAGGAAGAAGGTAGTGCTCCTGCTGCTGCTTATCTATGTTGCTACCTTAACCCCCCCCCCCCCCCCCAACACACACACACATGAATGCTCGAAGATGTACTGGGGTGGAGCTTCTGTCAACTAATAATTATCAGGCGGTGCTGACTCTTCAACTCAGCCACCCCCTATCTGTCATGTCTGTCTCTCCAGCTCAGCCACCTCCTATCTGTCATGTCTGTCTCTCCAGCTCAGCCACCTCCTTCTGTCATGTCTGTCTCTCCAGCTCAGCCACCTCCTTCTTTCATGTCTGTCTCTCCAGCTCTCTCTGGCTGAGCCTCTACCGTGGTATCTACTGGCACACACACTTTAAAGGTCCAGTATGTTGCTTTATGGGAAACCAGACAAAATTCACAGATTTTTTTTTTTAGGTTCTCATTGAAGTCTATCAGTTCCATGAGCTCTCTTTTTATGCTTCCTGCCCTTAAGTTTGGCTCTGGCGTCTGTGAACTTTCTGTTTTGTACACCAGCTTCAAACATCTGTGGTTATTGGAAATACAGTGCCTTCAGAAACTATTCAGTCCCCCTAAAAGTAGATGTTTTGTCACTGATCTACACTCAATACTTAAAAAATGTATTCAAAATAAAAAGCTGAGAAGTCTTTTAGTCATTTAGACAGCAGACTGGGATAGGGAGCGATTGAATATGTCCGTAAATACACCAGCCAGCTGGTCTGAGCATGCTCTGTGGACGGGGTTAAGGATGCCGTCTGGGCCAGCAGCCTTACGAGGGTTAACACGTTCACGTCGGCCACGAAGAAGGAGAGGGGCAGCCCGCAGTCCTTGGAAGCGTGCTGCATCAGCGGCAATGTATTATCCGATTGGTCAGACCAGCTTTGAATAGTTCTAGTCACAGGTACATCCTGTTTGAGTGTCTGCCTATAGGACGATAGGAGCAAGATGTGTAAAATGGAGCCGGAATTAGATGGTAGACGTTTTACGTGCCCCCAGCCGATTTGTGTTTTTCATTTGTTTATTTGCATTGTTTGTAACTTATTTTTTTACTTGTTTTGTACATAATGTTCCCGCTACCGTCTTTTATGACCGAAAATAGCTTCAAGACATCAGGACTGTGATTACTCACCACGGACTAGCAGAATCCTCTTTTTCCTTCACGACTCTGACGACTCTGACAAGCCCGACGCGAAGGATACACTGCTTCCCTGATCCCCGTGATCTGCATGAAGAGGAGACGGAGAAAGAGTGGCCGCAGGTCGGGCTGCCTTCTGAGAATTCGTAGGCGATGAAATTAACCCCCAATTCCCTCCATTCTGCGAGCAAACGTGCAATCTTTGGACAATAATTGACAAGTTACACGGAAGATTAAACTACCAACGGGAAAATAAAAACTGTAACATCTTATGCTTCACGGAGTCGTGGCTGAATGACGACAACATCAACATACAGCTGGTTGGTTATATGATGTATCGGCAGGATAGAACAGCGGCATCTGGTAAGACAAGGGGCAGCGGTCTTTGTATTTTTGTAAACAACAGCTGGTGCACGATATCTAAGGAAGTCTCAAACTATTGATTGCCTGAGGTAGAGTATCTCATGATAAGCTGTAGCCCACACTACCTACCAAGAGAGTTTTAATTTGTACTCTTTGTAGCTGTTTACATACCACCACAGTCAGAGGCTGGCACTAAGACAGCATTGAATGAGCTGTATTCCGCCATAAGCAAACAAGAAAACACTCACCCAGAGGCAGCGCTCCTAGTAGCTGGGGAGTTTAATACAGGGAAACCTAAATCCGTTTTACCAAATTTCTATCAGCATGTTAAATGTGCAACCAGAAGAAAAATAACTCTGGACCACCTATACTCCACACACACGGATGCATACAAAGCTCTCCCTTGCCCTCCATTTGGCAAATCTGACCGTAATTCTATCCTGATTCCTGCTTACAAGCAAACATTTAAGAAGAAAGCACCAGTGACTAGATCAATAAAAAAGTGTTCAGAGGAAGCAGATGCTAAGCTACAGGACTGTTTTGCTAGCACAGACTGGAATATGTAAGAGTACACTACATCAGTCATTGGCTTCATCAAGAAGTGCATCGATGACGTTGTCCCCACAGTGACCGTAAGTACATACCCCAACCAGAAGCCATGGATTACAGGCAGCATCCGCACTGAGCTAAAAGCTAGAACTGCTGCTTTCAAGGAGCGGAACTGTAAACCTGAAGCTTATAAGAAGTCCTGCAATGCCCTCCAATGAACCATTAAACAGACAAAGCATCAATACAGGACTAAGATTGAATCGCACTACTCTGGCTCTGATGCTCGTTGGATGTGGCAGGGCTTGTAAACCATTACAGATTACAAAGGAAAGCACAGCCGAGAGCTGCCCAGTGACACGAGCCTACCAGACGAGCCAAACTACTTCTATGCTTGCTTCGAGGCAATTAACACTGAAACAAGCATGAGAGCCTCAGCTGTTCCGGAAGACCATGTGATCACGCCCTCCACAGCCGATGTGAGTAAGACCTTTTAAAAAGATCAACATTCACAAGGTCGCAGGGCCAGATGGATTACCAGGACGTGTACTGCGAACATGCGGTGACCAACTGGCAAGTGTCTTCACTGACATTTTCAACCTCTCCCTGTCCGAGTCTGTAATACCAACATGTTTTAAGCAGACCACCATTGTCGCTGTGCCCAAGAACCCGAAGGTAACCTGCCTAAATGACTACTGACCCGTTGCACTCACGTCTGTAGCCATGAAGTGATTTGAAAGGCTGGTAATGGCTCACATCAACACCATCGTCTCAGAAACCCGAGACCCACTCCAATTTGCATACAGATCCACAGATGAGGCAATCTCCATTGCACTCCACACTGCCCATTCCCACCTGGACAAAAGGAACACCTATGTGAGAATGCTATTCATTGACTACAGCTGTGCGTTCAACATCATAATACCCTCAAAGCTCATCACGAAGCTAAGGACCCTGGGACTAAACACCTCCCTCTGCAACTGGATCCTGGACTTCCTGACGGGCCGCCCCCAGGTGGTAAGGGTAGGTAACAACACATCCGCCACACTGATCCTCAACACAGGGGCCCCTCAGGGGTGCGTGCTCCGTTCCCTCCTGTACTCCTTCTTCACTCAGGACTGCACGGCCAGGCACAACTCCAACACTATCATTAAATTTGCCGATGACACAACCTGTCACAGCCTGATCACCGACAATAACGAGACAGCTTATAGGGAGGAGGTCAGTGACCTGGCCTTGTGGTGCCAGGACAACAACCTCTCCCTCAACGTGAACAAGATAAAGGAGATGATTGTGGACTCCAGGAAAAAGAGGACCGAGCACACCCCCATTATCATCGACAGGGCTTCAGTGGAGCAGGTTGAGAGCTTCAAGTTCCTTGGTGTCCACATCACCAACAAACTAACATGGTGCAAGCACACCAAGACAGTCGTGAAGAGGGTATGAGAAAACCTGTTCTCCCTCAGGAGACTGAAAATAGTTGGCATGCGTCCTCAGATCCTCAAAAGATTCTACAGTTGCACCATCGAGAGAATCCATGATTGCTGCCTGGTATGGCTGCCTGGTATGGCAACTGCTTGGCCTCCGACCGCAAGGCACTACAGAGGGTAGTGCAAATGGCCCGGTACATCACCGGGGCCAAGCCTCCTGCCATCCAGGACCTCTATACCAGGCAGTGTCAGAGGAAGGCCGTAAAAATGATCAAACACTCCAGCCACCCTAGTCATAGAGTGTTCTCTCTGCTACCACACAACAAGCGGTACCGGAGTGCCAAGTCTAGGTCCAAGAAGCTTCTAAACAGCTTCTACCCCCAAGCCATAAGACTCCTGATCATCTAGTCAAATGGCTACCCAGACTATTTGCCGTGTCCCCCCCTCATCCCCTCTTTACACCACTGCTACTCTCTGTTGTCATCTATGCACAGTCACTTTAATAACTCTACATTTACATACTACCTCAAATAACCGGTGCCCCCTCACGTTGACTCTGTATCGGTACCCCTGTATATAGTCTCGTTATTGTTATTTCACTGCTGCTCTTTAATTACTCGTTACTTTGATCTGTTATTCTGATCTGTATTTTTTGGAACTGCATTGTTGGGGCATGCTCGGTCCTCTAAGTAAGCATTTCATTGTAAGGTCACTGTTTTATTTTGCGCATGTGATTTGTACAAGTTGATTTGAGATGGAGTCGTGGTCGGATTTGCCGAAGGGAGGGCATCGCGGAAGTTAGAGTGGTAGTGGTCCAGTGTATTGCCAGCGCTGGTACTGCAGTCAATGTGTTGGTAGAATTTAGGTAGACTTGTTCTCAAATTTGCTTTGTTAAAATTCCCAAGCTACAGTTAATGCAGTCTCAGCATATATGGATTCCAGTTTGCATAGTGAAGTTCAGTGAAGTTCCTTGAGGGCCATTTTTTCTTTTTTAACTAGTCAAGTCAGTTCAGAACAAATGCTCATTGTCAATGACGGCCTAGGAACAGTGGGTTAACTGCCTTGTTCAGCTGCAGAACAACAGCTCAGGGATTCAGCTCAGGGGTTCGATCTTGCAACCTTTCGGCTACTAGTCCAACGCTCTAACCTCTAGGCTAACTGCCGCCCCGTACCTGGCTGTGATAATAATCGAAGAGAATTCTCTTGGGAGATAATGTGGTCGGCATTTGATTGTAAGGAATTCTATGTCAGGTGAACAAAATGACTTGATTTCCTGTATGTTGTAATGATTACACAATGAGTCGTTAATCATGAAGCATACACCCCCGCTCTTCTTCTTAGCATAGAGATGTTTGTTTCGCGACGCATGAAGAAACCCGGTGGCTGTACCGATTCCGACAACATATCACGAGAGAGCCATGTTTCTGTGAAACAGAGAATGTTACTGATTCTCTGATGTAACCCTTGCCCTAATTTCATCCACCTTGTTGTCTAGACACTGGACATTGGCGAATAATATGCTCTGAAGCACTGGGTGGTGTGCACGCCTTCGAAAGTCTGACCAGAGGCAGCTTTGTCTACCTCTTCTGCGGCAACGCTCTTTTGGGTTCTGGGATTAGATCCAATGTCCTGGGGGGTGGTCCGAACAAAAGATCCGCTTCGGGAAAGTCATATTCCTGGTCGTAATGTTGGTAAGTTGACATCACTCTTATATCCAGTAGTTCTTCCCGACTGTATGTAACAAGACTTAAGATTTCCTGGGGTAACAATACAATGTAAGAAATAAAGCATAAAACAAAAAATACTGCAGTTTCCTAAGGACTCGAAGTGAGGCGACCATCTCCGTCGGCGCCATCTTGAATTTGACAGAGAATATTTGGCAAATGTTGCACAATCCAGTTGTAGCAAGCTCTTAAAGACTTACCCAGAACGATTCACTGCTGTAATCGCTGCCAAAGGTCTTTCTACAAAGTATTGACTCTATGGTGTGAATACTTATGTAAATTAGATATTCCTGTATTTCATTTTCAATACATTTTCAAAAAAATGCAAAAAACATCTTTTCACTTTGTCATTATGGGGTGTTGTGTGTAGATGGGTGAGAGGGTCTATTTAATCCATGTTGAATGCAGGATGTAATGCAAAAAAATGTGGAGTAAGTATGAATACTTTCTGAAGAAACTGAATATTTCACAGAGGTTAAGAGTGTGATTCTCTACCAAAAAAAACATTAACTGTTTTGTCACATGAACTGAAATTTGTCAAAAATGATAGAACTTGATAGAACAGGTCACTGTAGAGCTATTTGTAAATGTTGGTTACAGTGGGCTCAATCAGGAGCACACAGGGGGTTTCTTGGTTCTCTTAAACAAATCCACTTTGAAACAAAAGTATACACCTCACACACATGGTTATGAGCTTAAAAAAAGAAGACATCCATACCATGGCAGACAGAGTTTAAATATAATCAATTTGGAGTTTTCATCCCAGTATTACACTTGATATACATCACAGAAGACTGAAATACAACAAAACCGTTTGACATTAAACACCAGAATTTCAGATAATTATGACATTATTAATATTATTAACATTCCACCCATGAGGCCGATCTGGTCATTCAACTGCAGGAAAGGGGTATGGACAATATGGTTTCAAATGAGATCAGTTCTACTTTTCTACTGATTCTGATGCTCTTCTTATCCCATTCTCCCTACAAGTGTGCACTCGTTCACTCCTACTCAAGGATTTAAAAGCTTTGGATTGGTGAAGACGTAGTTTCCGACATAACTTTACACCAATCCAATGTCTTGTAGTAAACAAGTGCACACCTTATGGAGAAGGGGACGAGATAGGCTTTTCTGCCTGTCTATCACTCTCTCACTTTATGTGTCCTAGAGGAAGAAGAAGAGCCAGCCATAGAGGAGGAAGAGGAGACCAACGAGGAGCCAGGTCAGAAGTCATGTGGGAGGGGCTTATGAAAGAGAGCGTAGCACTACTAGTATCTAAAAATAGAACATTAACCTACATAGAAATACAACATAACCCTCCCAGACCCTACCTCAGCATAATATATATATAATATAACCCTACCAGACCCTACCTCAGCATAATATATATATATATATACAATATAACCCTACCAGACCCTACCTCAGCATAATATATATATAATATAACCCTCCCAGACCCTACCTCAGCATAATATATATATAATATAACCCTACCAGACCCTACCTCAGCATAATATATATATAATATAACCCTCCCAGACCCTACCTCAGCATAATATATATATATATATACAATATAACCCTACCAGACCCTACCTCAGCATAATATATATATAATATAACCCTACCAGACCCTACCTCAGCATAATATATATATAATATAACCCTACCAGACCCTACCTCAGCATAATATATATATAATATAACCCTCCCAGACCCTACCTCAGCATAATATATATATAATATAACCCTCCCAGACCCTACCTCAGCATAATATATATACAATATAACCCTCCCAGACCCTACCTCAGCATAATATATATATAATATAACCCTCCCAGACCCTACCTCAGCATAATATATATATAATATAACCCTCCCAGACCCTACCTCAGCATAATATATATATATATATATAATATAACCCTCCCAGACCCTACCTCAGCATAATATATATATAATATAACCCTCCCAGACCCTACCTCAGCATAATATATATATAATATAACCCTCCCAGACCCTACCTCAGCATAATATATATACAACATAACCCTCCCAGACCCTACCTCAGCATAATATATATATATAACATAACCCTCCCAGACCCTACCTCAGCATAATATATATATATAATATAACCCTCCCAGACCCTACCTCAGCATAATATAACCCTCCCAGACCCTACCTCAGCATAATATATATATAATATAACCCTCCCAGACCCTACCTCAGCATAAAATATATATATATATAATATAATATAACCCTCCCAGACCCTACCTCAGCATAATATATATATAATATAACCCTACCAGACCCTACCTCAGTATAATATATATACAATATAACCCTACCAGACCCTACCTCAGCATAATATATATATAATATAACCCTACCAGACCCTACCTCAGCATAATATATATATAATATAACCCTCCCAGACCCTACCTCAGCATAATATATATATAATATAACCCTCCCAGACCCTACCTCAGCATAATATATATATAATATAACCCTCCCAGACCCTACCTCAGCATAAAATATATATATATATATAATATAATATAACCCTCCCAGACCCTACCTCAGCATAATATATATATAATATAACCCTACCAGACCCTACCTCAGTATAATATATATACAATATAACCCTACCAGACCCTACCTCAGCATAATATATATATAATATAACCCTACCAGACCCTACCTCAGCATAATATATATATAATATAACCCTCCCAGACCCTACCTCAGCATAATATATATATAATATAACCCTCCCAGACCCTACCTCAGCATAATATATATATAATATAACCCTCCCAGACCCTACCTCAGCATAATATATATATAATATATAATATAATATAACCTTACCAGACCCTACCTCAGCATAATATATATATAATATATAATATAATATAACCTTACCAGACCCTACCTCAGCATAATATATATATAATATATAATATAATATAACCTTACCAGACCCTACCTCAGCATAATATATATATAATATATAATATAATATAACCTTACCAGACCCTACCTCAGCATAATATATATATAATATATAATATAATATAACCCTCCCAGACCCTACCTCAGCATAATATATATAATATAACCCTCCCAGACCCTACCTCAGCATAATATATATATAATATAACCCTCCCAGACCCTACCTCAGTATAATATATATATAATATAACCCTCCCAGACCCTACCTCAGTATAATATATATATAATATAACCCTCCCAGACCCTACCTCAGCATAATATATATATAATATAACCCTACCAGACCCTACCTCAGCATAATATATATATAATATAACCCTCCCAGACCCTACCTCAGCTTAATATATATATAATATAACCCTCCCAGACCCTACCTCAGCATAATATATATATAATATAACCCTCCCAGACCCTACCTCAGCATAATATATATATAATATATAATATAATATAACCCTACCAGACCCTACCTCAGCATAATATATATATAATATATAATATAATATAACCCTACCAGACCCTACCTCAGCATAATATATATATAATATAACCCTACCAGACCCTACCTCAGCATAATATATATATAATATAACCCTCCCAGACCCTACCTCAGTATAATATATATATAATATAACCCTCCCAGACCCTACCTCAGTATAATATATATATAATATAACCCTCCCAGACCCTACCTCAGCATAATATATATATAATATAACCCTCCCAGACCCTACCTCAGCATAATATATATATAATATAACCTTACCAGACCCTACCTCAGTATAATATATATATAATATAACCCTCCCAGACCCTACCTCAGCATAATATATATATAATATAACCCTCCCAGACCCTACCTCAGCATAATATATATATAATATAACCCTCCCAGACCCTACCTCAGCATAATATATATATAATATAACCCTACCAGACCCTACCTCAGCATAATATATATATAATATAACCCTCCCAGACCCTACCTCAGCATAATATATATATAATATAACCCTCCCAGACCCTACCTCAGCATAATATATATATAATATAACCCTCCCAGACCCTACCTCAGCATAATATATATATATATATATATATATAATATAACCCTCCCAGACCCTACCTCAGCATAATATATATATAATATAACCTTACCAGACCCTACCTCAGCATAATATATATATAATATAACCCTCCCAGACCCTACCTCAGCATAATATATATATAATATAACCCTCCCAGACCCTACCTCAGCATAATATATATATATATATACAATATAACCCTACCAGACCCTACCTCAGCATAATATATATATATATATACAATATAACCCTACCAGACCCTACCTCAGCATAATATATATATAATATACCCTCCCAGACCCTACCTCAGCATAATATATATATAATATAACCCTCCCAGACCCTACCTCAGCATAATATATATATATATATATATAATATAATATAACCTTACCAGACCCTACCTCAGCATAATATATATATAATATAACCCTCCCAGACCCTACCTCAGCATAATATATATACAATATAACCCTACCAGACCCTACCTCAGTATAATATATATATAATATAACCCTACCAGACCCTACCTCAGCATAATATATATAATATAACCTTACCAGACCCTACCTCAGCATAATATATATACAACATAACCCTCCCAGACCCTACCTCAGCATAATATATATATAATATAACCCTCCCAGACCCTACCTCAGCATAATATATATATAATATAACCCTCCCAGACCCTACCTCAGCATAATATATATATAATATAACCCTCCCAGACCCTACCTCAGCATAATATATATATAATATAACCCTCCCAGACCCTACCTCAGCATAATATATATATAATATAACCCTCCCAGACCCTACCTCAGCATAATATATATATAATATAACCCTCCCAGACCCTACCTCAGCATAATATATATACAATATAACCCTACCAGACCCTACCTCAGTATAATATATATATAATATAACCCTACCAGACCCTACCTCAGCATAATATATATACAATATAACCCTACCAGACCCTACCTCAGCATAATATATATATATAATATAACCCTCCCAGACCCTACCTCAGCATAATATATATATATAATATAACCCTCCCAGACCCTACCTCAGCATAATATATATATAATATAACCCTCCCAGACCCTACCTCAGTATAATATATATATAATATAACCCTACCAGACCCTACCTCAGTATAATATATATATAATATAACCCTCCCAGACCCTACCTCAGCATAATATATATATAATATAACCCTCCCAGACCCTACCTCAGCATAATATATATATATATATATAATATAATATAACCTTACCAGACCCTACCTCAGCATAATATATATATAATATAACCCTCCCAGACCCTACCTCAGCATAATATATATACAATATAACCCTACCAGACCCTACCTCAGTATAATATATATATAATATAACCCTACCAGACCCTACCTCAGTATAATATATATATAATATAACCCTCCCAGACCCTACCTCAGCATAATATATATAATATAACCTTACCAGACCCTACCTCAGCATAATATATATATAATATAACCCTCCCAGACCCTACCTCAGCATAATATATATATAATATAACCCTCCCAGACCCTACCTCAGCATAATATATATATAATATAACCCTCCCAGACCCTACCTCAGCATAATATATATATAATATAACCCTACCAGACCCTACCTCAGTATAATATATATATATAATATAACCCTCCCAGACCCTACCTCAGCATAATATATATATAATATAATATAACCTTACCAGACCCTACCTCAGCATAATATATATATAATATAACCTTACCAGACCCTACCTCAGCATAATATATAATATATATATAATATAACCCTCCCAGACCCTACCTCAGCTTAATATATATATAATATAACCCTACCAGACCCTACCTCAGCATAATATATATATATATATATAATATAACCCTCCCAGACCCTACCTCAGCATAATATATATACAATATAACCCTCCCAGACCCTACCTCAGCATAATATATATATAATATAACCCTACCAGACCCTACCTCAGCATAATATATATATATAATATAATATAACCCTCCCAGACCCTACCTCAGCATAATATATATATAATATAACCCTCCCAGACCCTACCTCAGCATAATATATATATATATATATAATATAATATAACCTTACCAGACCCTACCTCAGCATAATATATATATATATATATAATATAACCCTCCCAGACCCTACCTCAGCATAATATATATATAATATAACCCTACCAGACCCTACCTCAGCATAATATATATATAATATAACCCTCCCAGACCCTACCTCAGCATAATATATATATAATATAACCCTCCCAGACCCTACCTCAGCATAATATATATATATAATATAATATAACCCTCCCAGACCCTACCTCAGCATAATATATATATAATATAACCCTACCAGACCCTACCTCAGCATAATATATATATATAATATAATATAACCCTCCCAGACCCTACCTCAGCATAATATATATATAATATAACCCTACCAGACCCTACCTCAGTATAATATATATATAATATAACCCTACCAGACCCTACCTCAGCTTAATATATATATAATATAACCCTCCCAGACCCTACCTCAGTATAATATATATATAATATAACCCTCCCAGACCCTACCTCAGCATAATATATATATAATATAACCCTCCCAGACCCTACCTCAGCATAATATATATATAATATAACCCTCCCAGACCCTACCTCAGCATAATATATATATATATATATAATATAACCCTCCCAGACCCTACCTCAGCATAATATATATATAATATAACCCTCCCAGACCCTACCTCAGCATAATATATATATATAATATAACCCTCCCAGACCCTACCTCAGCATAATATATATATATATATATAATATAACCCTCCCAGACCCTACCTCAGCATAATATATATATATATATATAATATAACCCTCCCAGACCCTACCTCAGCATAATATATATATAATATAACCCTCCCAGACCCTACCTCAGCATAATATATATATATAATATAACCCTCCCAGACCCTACCTCAGCATAATATATATATAATATAACCCTCCCAGACCCTACCTCAGCATAATATATATATATATATATAATATAACCCTCCCAGACCCTACCTCAGCATAATATATATATATATATATAATATAACCCTCCCAGACCCTACCTCAGCATAATATATATATAATATAACCCTCCCAGACCCTACCTCAGCATAATATATATATATATATATAATATAACCCTCCCAGACCCTACCTCAGCATAATATATATATATAATATAATATAACCCTCCCAGACCCTACCTCAGCATAATATATATATAATATAACCCTCCCAGACCCTACCTCAGCATAATATATATATAATATAACCCTACCAGACCCTACCTCAGCATAATATATATATAATATAACCCTCCCAGACCCTACCTCAGCATAATATATATATAATATAACCCTCCCAGACCCTACCTCAGCATAATATATATATATATATAATATAACCCTCCCAGACCCTACCTCAGCATAATATATATATAATATAACCCTCCCAGACCCTACCTCAGCATAATATATATATTTATTTATTTATTTATTTATTTTACCTTTATTTAACCAGGTAGGCAAGTTGAGAACAAGTTCTCATTTACAATTGCGACCTGGCCAAGATAAAGCAAAGCAGTTCGACAGATAAAACGACACAGAGTTACACATGGAGTAAAACAAACATACAGTCAATAATGCAGTATAAACAAGTCTATATACAATGTGAGGTGAGAAGGGAGGTAAAGGCAAAAAAGGCCATGATGGCAAAGTAAATACAATATAGCAAGTAAAATACTGGAATGGTAGTTTTGCAATGGAAGAATGTGCAAAGTAGAAATAAAAAATAATGGGGTGCAAAGGAGCAAAATAAATAAATAAATTAAAATTAAATACAGTTGGGAAAGAGGTAGTTGTTTGGGCTAAATTATAGGTGGGCTATGTACAGGTGCAGTAATCTGTGAGCTGCTCTGACAGTTGGTGCTTAAAGCTAGTGAGGGAGATAAGTGTTTCCAGTTTCAGAGATTTTTGTAGTTCGTTCCAGTCATTGGCAGCAGAGAACTGGAAGGAGAGGCGGCCAAAGAAAGAATTGGTTTTGGGGGTGACTAGAGAGATATACCTGCTGGAGCGTGTGCTACAGGTGGGAGATGCTATGGTGACCAGCGAGCTGAGATAAGGGGGGACTTTACCTAGCAGGGTCTTGTAGATGACATGGAGCCAGTGGGTTTGGCGACGAGTATGAAGCGAGGGCCAGCCAACGAGAGCGTACAGGTCGCAATGGTGGGTAGTATATGGGGCTTTGGTGATAAAACGGATTGCACTGTGATAGACTGCATCCAATTTGTTGAGTAGGGTATTGGAGGCTATTTTGTAAATGACATCGCCAAAGTCGAGGATTGGTAGGATGGTCAGTTTTACAAGGGTATGTTTGGCAGCATGAGTGAAGGATGCTTTGTTGCGAAATAGGAAGCCAATTCTAGATTTAACTTTGGATTGGAGATGTTTGATATGGGTCTGGAAGGAGAGTTTACAGTCTAACCAGACACCTAAGTATTTGTAGTTGTCCACGTATTCTAAGTCAGAGCCGTCCAGAGTAGTGATGTTGGACAGGCGGGTAGGTGCAGGTAGCGATCGGTTGAAGAGCATGCATTTAGTTTTACTTGTATTTAAGAGCAATTGGAGGCCACGGAAGGAGAGTTGTATGGCATTGAAGCTTGCCTGGAGGGTTGTTAACACAGTGTCCAAAGAAGGGCCGGAAGTATACAGAATGGTGTCGTCTGCGTAGAGGTGGATCAGGGACTCACCAGCAGCAAGAGCGACCTCATTGATGTATACAGAGAAGAGAGTCGGTCCAAGAATTGAACCCTGTGGCACCCCCATAGAGACTGCCAGAGGTCCGGACAGCAGACCCTCCGATTTGACACACTGAACTCTATCAGAGAAGTAGTTGGTGAACCAGGCGAGGCAATCATTTGAGAAACCAAGGCTGTCGAGTCTGCCGATGAGGATATGGTGATTGACAGAGTCGAAAGCCTTGGCCAGATCAATGAATACGGCTGCACAGTAATGTTTCTTATCGATGGCGGTTAAGATATCGTTTAAGACCTTGAGCGTGGCTGAGGTGCACCCATGACCAGCTCTGAAACCGGATTGCATAGCAGAGAAGGTATGGTGAGATTCGAAATGGTCGGTAATCTGTTTGTTGACTTGGCTTTCGAAGACCTTAGAAAGGCACGGTAGGATAGATATAGGTCTGTAGCAGTTTGGGTCAAGAGTGTCCCCCCCTTTGAAGAGGGGGATGACCGCAGCTGCTTTCCAATCTTTGGGAATCTCAGACGACACGAAAGAGAGGTTGAACAGGCTAGTAATAGGGGTGGCAACAATTTCGGCAGATAATTTTAGGAAGAAAGGGTCCAGATTGTCTAGCCCGGCTGATTTGTAGGGGTCCAGATTTTGCAGCTCTTTCAGAACATCAGCTGAATAGATTTGGGAGAAGGAGAAATGGGGAAGGCTTGGGCGAGTTGCTGTTGGGGGTGCAGTGCTGTTGTCCGGGGTAGGAGTAGCCAGGTGGAAAGCATGGCCAGCCGTACAAAATGCTTATTGAAATTCTCAATTATGGTGGATTTATCAGTGGTGACAGTGTTTCCTATCTTCAGTGCAGTGGGCAGCTGGGAGGAGGTGTTCTTATTCTCCATGGACTTTACAGTGTCCCAGAACTTTTTTGAGTTAGTGTTGCAGGAAGCAAATTTCTGCTTGAAAAAGCTAGCCTTGGCTTTTCTAACTGCCTGTGTATAATGATTTCTAGCTTCCCTGAACAGCTGCATATCACGGGGGCTGTTCGATGCTAATGCAGAACGCCATAGGATGTTTTTGTGTTGGTTAAGGGCAGTCAGGTCTGGGGAGAACCAAGGGCTATATCTGTTCCTGGTTCTAAATTTCTTGAATGGGGCATGTTTATTTAAGATGGTTAGGAAGGCATTTTTAAAAAATATCCAGGCATCCTCTACTGACGGGATGAGATCAATATCCTTCCAGGATACCCCGGCCAGGTCGATTAGAAAGGCCTGCTCGCAGAAGTGTTTCAGGGAGCGTTTTACAGTGATGAGTGGAGGTCGTTTGACCGCTGACCCATTACGGATGCAGGCAATGAGGCAGTGATCGCTGAGATCTTGGTTGAAGACAGCAGAGGTGTATTTAGAGGGGAAGTTGGTTAGGATGATATCTATGAGGGTGCCCGTGTTTAAGGTTTTGGGGAGGTACCTGGTAGGTTCATTGATTATTTGTGTGAGATTGAGGGCATCAAGTTTAGATTGTAGGATGGCTGGGGTGTTAAGCATGTTCCAGTTTAGGTCGCCTAGCAGCACGAACTCTGAAGATAGATGGGGGGCAATCAGTTCACATATGGTGTCCAGAGCACAGCTGGGGGCAGAGGGTGGTCTATAGCAGGCGGCAACGGTGAGAGACTTGTTTTTAGAGAGGTGGATTTTTAAAAGTAGAAGTTCAAATTGTTTGGGTACAGACCTGGATAGTAGGACAGAACTCTGCAGGCTATCTTTGCAGTAGATTGCAACACCGCCCCCTTTGGCAGTTCTATCTTGTCTGAAAATGTTGTAGTTTGGAATTAAAACTTCAGAATTTTTGGTGGTCTTCCTAAGCCAGGATTCAGACACAGCTAGAACATCCGATATATATATTATATATATATTATATATATATAATATAACCCTCCCAGACCCTACCTCAGTATAATATATATATAATATATAATATAACCCTCCCAGACCCTACCTCAGCATAATATATATATAATATAACCCTCCCAGACCCTACCTCAGTATAATATATATATAATATATAATATAACCCTCCCAGACCCTACCTCAGCATAATATATATATAATATAACCCTCCCAGACCCTACCTCAGTATAATATATATATATATACAATATAACCCTACCAGACCCTACCTCAGCATAATATATATATAATATAACCCTCCCAGACCCTACCTCAGCATAATATATATATAATATAACCCTCCCAGACCCTACCTCAGCATAATATATATATAATATAACCCTCCCAGACCCTACCTCAGTATAATATATATATAATATAACCTTACCAGACCCTACCTCAGCATAATATATATATAATATAACCTTACCAGACCCTACCTCAGTATAATATATATATAATATAACCTTACCAGACCCTACCTCAGTATAATATATATATAATATAACCTTACCAGACCCTACCTCAGTATAATATATATATAATATAACCTTACCAGACCCTACCTCAGTATAATATATATATAATATAATATAACCTTACCAGACCCTACCTCAGCATAATATATATATAATATAACCTTACCAGACCCTACCTCAGTATAATATATATACAATATAACCCAGCTAGACCTCACCTCAGTAGAAAAATAATGTAACCCTACCAAACTCTACCTCAGTATAATATATATATAATATAACCCTACCAGACCCTACCTCAGCATAATATATATACAACATAACCCTACCAGACCCTACCTCAGCATAATATATATACAACATAACCCTCCCAGACCCTACCTCAGTATAATATATATATAATATAACCCTACCAGACCCTACCTCAGCATAATATATATATAATATAACCCTCCCAGACCCTACCTCAGCATAATATATATATAATATAACCCTCCCAGACCCTACCTCAGCATAATATATATATATAATATAACCCTCCCAGACCCTACCTCAGCATAATATATATATAATATAACCCTCCCAGACCCTACCTCAGCATAATATATATATAATATAACCCTCCCAGACCCTACCTCAGCATAATATATATATATATATAATATAATATAACCCTCCCAGACCCTACCTCAGTATAATATATATATATATATAATATAATATAACCCTCCCAGACCCTACCTCAGCATAATATATATATATATATATAATATAATATAACCCTCCCAGACCCTACCTCAGCATAATATATATATATATATAATATAATATAACCCTCCCAGACCCTACCTCAGCATAATATATATACAATATAACCCTACCAGACCCTACCTCAGTATAATATATATATATATATATAATATAACCCTCCCAGACCCTACCTCAGCATAATATATATATAATATAACCCTCCCAGACCCTACCTCAGCATAATATATAATATAACCCTCCCAGACCCTACCTCAGCATAATATATATATAATATAACCCTCCCAGACCCTACCTCAGCATAATATATATATAATATAACCCTACCAGACCCTACCTCAGCATAATATATATACAATATAACCCTACCAGACCCTACCTCAGCATAATATATATATAATATAACCCTCCCAGACCCTACCTCAGCATAATATATATATAATATAACCCTCCCAGACCCTACCTCAGCATAATATATATATAATATAACCTTACCAGACCCTACCTCAGTATAATATATATATAATATAACCCTCCCAGACCCTACCTCAGCATAATATATATATAATATAACCCTCCCAGACCCTACCTCAGCATAATATATATATAATATAACCCTCCCAGACCCTACCTCAGTATAATATATATATAATATAACCCTCCCAGACCCTACCTCAGCATAATATATATATAATATAACCCTCCCAGACCCTACCTCAGTATAATATATATATAATATAACCCTCCCAGACCCTACCTCAGCATAATATATATATAATATAACCCTCCCAGACCCTACCTCAGCATAATATATATATAATATAACCCTCCCAGACCCTACCTCAGCATAATATATATATAATATAACCCTCCCAGACCCTACCTCAGCATAATATATATATAATATAACCCTCCCAGACCCTACCTCAGCATAATATATATATAATATAATATAACCTTACCAGACCCTACCTCAGCATAATATATATATAATATAACCCTCCCAGACCCTACCTCAGCATAATATATATATAATATAACCCTCCCAGACCCTACCTCAGCATAATATATATATAATATAACCCTACCAGACCCTACCTCAGTATAATATATGTATATAACACAACCCTACTAGAACCTACCACAGTAGAATATGCAGTGCATTCTGGAGGGATTCCAAACCATTGACTTTTTTCACATTTTGTGGCCTTGATTAAATATGCATTTTTTCTTATCAATCTACACACAATACCTCATAATTACAAAGCATAAACAGGTTGTTAGAAATGTTTGCAAAAGTATAAATGTTTTATACAGAAATACCTTATTTACATAAGTATTCAGACCCTTTGCTATACGACTAAAAATTGAGCTCAGGTGCTTCCTGTTTCCATTGATCATTCTTGAGATGTTTCTTCAACTTTATTGGAGTCCAACCTGTGGTAAATTAAATTGATTGGACATGATTTGTAAAGGCACATACCTGTTAATATAAGGTCCCACTGTTGACAGTGCATGTCAGAGCAAAAACCAAGCCATGAGGTTGAAGAAATTGTCCTTAGAGCTCCGAGCAGGATCGTGTCGAGGCACAGATCTGGGGAAGGGTACCAAAACATTTATGTAGAATTGAAGGTCCCCAAGAACACAATCACCTCCATCATTCTCCATCAACACTCTAGTCAGCAAACTGGATGTAGTCTATCACAGTGACATCCGTTTTATCACCAAAGCCCCACATACAACCCACCACTGCGACCTCTATGCTCTCGTTGGCTGGTCCTCCCCACATATCCGTCGCCAAACCCACTGGCTCCAGGTCATCTATAAGTATATTTTTAGCTCACTGGTCACCATAGCAACACCCAGCAATTACATGCGCTCCAGCAGGTATATTTTACTGGTCATCCCCAAAGCCAACACTTGCTTTGGCCGCCTTTCCTTCCAGTTCTCTGCTGCCAATGACTGGAACGAATTGCAAAAATCTCTGAAGCTGGAGTCTCCCTCTCTAACTTTAAGCATCAGCTGTCAGAGCAGCTTACCTGTACACAGCCAATCTGTAAATAGCACACCCAACTACCTCATCCCCATATTATTACTTACCCTCTTGCTCTTTTGCACCCCAGTATCTCTACTTGCACACCATCATCTGCACATCATCACTCCAGTATTAATGCTAAATTGTAATTATTTTTGCCTTCATGGCCTATTTATTGCCTACCTCCCTACTCTTCTACATTTGCACACACTGTACATAGATATTTCTACTTTTCTTTTGTGTTATTGACTGTACGTTTGTCTATGTGTAACTCTGTTTGTGTCGCACTGCTTTATCTTGGCCAGGTCCCAGTTGTAAATGAGAACTTGTTCTCAACAGATCTACCTGGTTAACTAAATGTGAAATAAAGTTAAATTCTTAAATGGAAGAAGTTTGGAACCTCCAAGACTTTTCCTAGAGCTGACCTCCTGGCCAAACTGAGCAATCGGCAGAGAAGGGGCTTGGTCAGGGAAGTGGCCAAGAACCCGATGGTCACTCTGACAGAGTTCCAGAGATCCTCTGTGGAGATGGGAGAACCTGAGAAACAAGATTCTCTGGTCTGATGAAACCAAGATAACTCTTTGGCCTGAATGCCATGTGTCACGTCTGGAGGAAACCTGGCACCATCCTTACGGTGGAGCATGGTGGTGGCAGCATCATGTTGTGGGGATGTTTTTCAGCGGAAGGGACTGGGAGAGTAGTCAGGATCGAGGGAAAGAAGAACAGAGCAAAGTACAGAGAGATTCTTGACGAAAACCTGCTCCAGAGCACTCAGGACTAGACTGAGGTGAAAGGTTCACCTTCCAACAGGACAACGACAATAAGCACACAGCCAAGTCAACGCAGGAGTGACTTTGGGACAAGTCTCTGAATGTCCTTGAGTGGCCCAGCCAGAGCCTGGACTTGAACCCAATCTAACATCTCTGGAGAGATCTGAAACTAGCTGTGCAGCAATGCTCCCCATCCAACCTGACAGAGCTTGAACATATCTGCAAAGAAGAATGGGAGAAACTCCCCAAATACAGGTGTGCCAAGCTTGTAGCGTCATACGCAAAAAGACTCGAGGCTGTAATCACTGAAAGGGTAAAGGGTCTGAAAACTTATGTAAATGTTATATTTAAAAAAAATGTTTTTAAAACAAAAGTTTTTGCTTTTTCATTATGAGGTATTGTGTGTAGATTTATGAGGGGGAAAAAAGATTTCCTCCATTTTAAATAAGGCTGTAACGTAACAAAATATGGAAAACGTCAAGGGGTCTGAATACTTTCAGAATTCAATGTATATAACATAACCCTACTACAACCTACCTCAGCAGAATATATATAACATTACCCTACCACACACGTGCACAGACACACACACCTCTTGTCTTTATCAGTGTTCTTTTTCTTTTCCTGATGCAGGGGAAGAGCCACAGGAGGGAGAGGAGGAGCATGCAGATGAAGGGGAGGGGGCAGAGGAAGGAGAAGGTAAATAATTGGCAAGCTCGTTTTGCATAGCCAAGTCCCGTGACTGTTGCCCAGGTAGAGTTAGCACCGGTGGTGAACGCTAAATGTCCCACTCAAAACCAACAGCGAGATGGATGCGGTTCAATCATAGACTGTTTATGTAAGGTGGGGTCCAAAATTACTGCCACCCTTGATAAAGATGAACAAAAAAGACTATGAAATAAATAACACAAATACTGAGGTATTGTTGTACACAAAAAAAAGGGAAAATAAATGATTTCACACTAAAATAATTTCTCATGGAAAGAGATTTTGTTAAACTATTTTAGTTATTTTTTTAAGGTAGGGCTGCAATTATTGACATCCCTGTTTTCAATACCCTTCAATATCTCACCTTGCAACTAAAACGGCACTGAGCCTTTTTCTGAAATATTTGGAGTTGGAGAAAACACTATGTAGATTTTGATGTCTGCTTTAGTTTATTGCTGGAAGATCCACTTGCGGCCAAGTTTGAGCTTCCTGGCAGAGGCACCGAGGTTTGTTGGCAAAAATGTCCTGGTACTGGATAAAGTTCATGATGCCGTTGACCTTAACAAGTGGAAGCAAATAGCCCCATAACATCAAAGATCAATATTTTATAAAAGGGTCCTTTTCTGCTTATGCATCCTTATTTTGACGCCAAAACCACCACTGGTATGAATGGCCAAAGAGCTCTATTTTCATGTCATCCAACCAATGTAAACACATGGAGTTTGCTAAATGCCATTGGCATTTGGATTGAAACGGGTGTTTTGGGCTCAGCTTTTAACTTTTTTTTTTGCTCATCTTTGTCAAGGGTGCCAATAATTTTGGACCCCACTCAAAATGGAAAAACCCATCGATGACGTTACCCCATTAATTCCTACAGTATGTGACTGGGTCCGTCTGTCTGTCTCTCTCACCTGGACATCTCTAATGACTATTTTCTCTCTCTCTCTCTCTCTCTCTCTCTCTCTCTCTCTCTCTCTCTCTCTCTCTCTCTCTCTCTCTCTCTCTCTACAGAGGAGGCCAAACCTAAATTCAAGTAAGTCCTCCAACATGTTAATGTATGGAAGTTTAGATTGGATTAGAATATGGAAACTATGCTGGGAGTTGTTGTTGTCCATTCTTATTCTCTATCTCTCTCTCTCTTTCTCTCCCAATTCAATTGGGATTTATCGGCACGGGAAACATATATTTTGTGAAATAAACAATGAACTAAATTGAGAAGAAACAAATGTAACATAAAAAAAACTGTAAACATTGCACTCAAAAAGGTTTAAAAAGAAAAACATTTCAAGTGTTATATTATCAGCTATGTGCAGTGTTTTAGCAATGTGCAAATAGTTGTAGTATGAATAGTGAGGGAAGATAAATGAACAGATAAATATAGGTTGTATTTACAATGTTGTTTGTGCTCCACTGATTGCCCTTTTCTCATGGCAACGGACCACAAATCTTGCTGCTGTGATTGCACACTGTGGTAACACATATGGGAGTTTATCAGTGCTGGATTTCTTTTCAAATTCTTTATGGGTCTGTGTGATCTGTGGGAAATATGTGTCTCTAATATGGTCATTATTTGGCAGGAGGTTAGGAAGTGAAGCTTAGTTTCCACCTCATTGTGTGTACAGTGGGCACATATACTGCCTTCTCTTGAGAGCCAGGTCTGCCTAAGGAGACCTCTCTCGATAGCAAGGCTATGCTGACTGAGTCTATACATACTCAAAGCTTTTCTTAATTTTGGGTCAGTGACAGCGGTCAGGTATTCTGCCACTGTGTACTCTCTGTTTAGGGCCAGATTGCGTTCCAATTTGCTTTGTTTTTTTGTTGATTCTTTCCAGTGTGTCAAATAGTTATCTTTTTGCTTTCTTGTAATTTGGTTGGGTCTAATTGTGTTGCTGGCCCAAAGCATGATGTTTCCACCCACCATGCTTCACAGTAGGTATGGTGTTCTTTGGATGCAACTCAGCATTCTTTGTCCTCCAAACACGACGGGTTGAGTTTATACCAAAAAGTTATATTTTGGTTTCATCTGACCATATGACATTCTCCCAATCTTCTTCTGGATCATCCAAATGCTCTCTAGCAAACTTCAGACGGGCCTGGACATGTACTGGCTTAAGCAGGGGGGCACGTCTGGCACTGCAGGATTTGAGTCCGTGGCGGTGTAGTGTGTGTGATGGTAGTGTGTGTGATGGTAGGCTTTGTTACCTTGGTCCCAGCTCTCTGCAGGTCATTCACTACCCCCGCGTGGTTCTGGGATTTTTGCTCACCGTTCTTGTGATAATTTTGACCCCACGGGGTGAGATCTTGTGTGGAGACCCAGATCGAGGGAGATTATCAGTGGTCTTGTATGTCTTCCATTTCCTAATGATTGCTCCCACAGTTGATTTCTTCAAACCAAGCTGCTTACCTATTGCAGATTCAGTCTTCCCAGCCTGGTGCAGGTCTACAATTTTGTTTCTGGTGTCCTTTGACAGCTCTTCGGTCTTGGCCATAGTGGAGTTTGGAGTGTGACTGTTTGAGGTTGTGGACAGGTGTCTTTTATACTGATAACAAGTTCAAACAGGTGCCATTAATACAGGTAACGAGTGGAGGACAGAGGAGCCTCTCAAAGAAGAAGTTACAGGTCTGTGTGAGCCAGAAATCATGCTTGTTTGTAGGTGACCAAATACTTATTTTCCACCATAATTTGCTAATAAATTCATAAAAAATTGCTACAATGTGATTTTCTGGATTTTCTTTCTCATTTTGTCTGTCATAGTTGAAGTGTACATATGATGAAAATTACAGGCCTCTCTCATCTGTTTAAGTGGGAGAACTTGCACAATTGGTGGCTGACTAAATACTTTTTTGCCCCACTGTATGTATATATATATATATATATATATATACAGGAAGTAGAAAATAACATGGCTATATATATATATATACAGGAAGTAGAAAATAACATGGCTATATATATATATATACAGGAAGTAGAAAATAACATGGCTATATATATATATACAGGAAGTAGAAAATAACATGGCTATATATATATATATATATACAGGGAGTAGAAAATAACATGGCTATATATATATACAGGGAGTAGAAAATAACATGGCTATATATATATACAGGGAGTAGAAAAGACAATGGCTATATATATATATAGAGAGGGGAGAACAAGTATTTGATACACTGCCGATTTTGCAGGTTTTCCTACTTACAAAGCATGCATAGGTCTGTAATTTTTATCATAGGTACACTTCATCTTTGAGAGACGGAATCTAAAAATCCAGAAATTCACATTGTATGATTTTTAAGTCGTTAATTTGCATTTTATTGCATGACATAAGTATTTGATACATCAGAAAGCAGAACTTAATATTTGGTACAGAAACCTTTGTTTGCAATTACAGAGATCATACGTTTCCTGTAGTTCTTGACCAGGTTTACACACACTGCAGCAGGGATTTTGACCCACTCCTCCATACAGACCTTCTCCAGATCCTTCAGGTTTTGGGGCTGTCGCTGGGCAATACGGACTTTCAGCTCCCTCCAAAGATTTTCTATTGGGTTCAGGTCTGGAGACTGGCTAGGCCACTCCAGGACCTTGAGATGCTTCTTACGGAGCCACTCCTTAGTTGCCCTGGCTGTGTGTTTTGGGTCGTTGTTATGCTGGAAGACCCAGCCACGACCCATCTTCAATGCTCTTACTGAGGGAAGGAGGTTGTTGGCCAAGATCTCGTGATACATGGCCACATCCATCCTCCCCTCAGTATGGTGCAGTCGTCCTGTCCCCTTTGCAGAAAAGCATCCCCAAAGAATGATGTTTCCACCTCCATGCTTCACGGTTGGGATGGTGTTCCTGGGGTTGTACTCATCGTTCTTCTTCCTCCAAACACAGCGAGTGGAGTTTAGTCCAAAAAGCTCTATTTTTGTCTCATCAGACCACATGACCTTCTCACATTCCTCCTCTGGATCATCCAGATGGTCATTGGCAAACTTCAGATGGGCCTGGACATGCGCTGGCTTGAGCAGGGGGACTTTGCGTGCGCTGCAGGATTTTAATCCATGACGGCGTAGTGTGTTACTAATGGTTTTCTTTGAGACTGTGGTCCCAGCTCTCTTCAGGTCATTGACCAGGTCCTGCCGTGTAGTTCTGGGCTGATCCCTCACCTTACTCATGATCATTGATGCCCCACGAGGTGAGATGTTGCATGGAGCCCCAGACCGAGGGTGAATGACCGTCATCTTGAACTTCTTCCATTTTCTAATAATTGCGCCAACAGTTGTTGCCTTCTCACCAAGCTGCTTGCCTATTGTCCTGTACTCCATCCCAGCCTTGTGCAGGTCTACAATTTATCCCTGATGTCCTTACACTGTGGAGATCGTGGAGAGGTTGGAGTCTGTTTGATTGAGTGTGTGGACAGGTGTCTTTTATACAGGTAATGAGTGGAGAACAGGGGGCTTCTTAAAAAAAACTAACAGGTCTGTGAGAGCCGGAATTCTTACTGGTTGGTAGGTGATCAAATACTTATGCATGCAATAAAATGCAAATGATTTACTTAAAAATCATACCATGTGATTTTCTGGATTTTTGTTTTAGATTCCGTCTCTCACAGTTGAAGTGTACCTATGATAAAAATTACAGACCTCTACATGCTTTGTAAGTAGGAAACACTGCTGATTTTGCAGGTTATCAAATACTTGTTCTCCCCACTGTATATATACGGCATGACGAGGTTCTCCACTCGTCTCCATCCCAAATACGCACCAGATTATACGCGCTCCTGAGGTCCAGTTTTGTGAAAAACCGTGCTCCGTGAAAGGATTCCACCACCTTAGATGAAAGGTTACGGGTAACCAAACCCCACCGTGATAGAATTTAGACCTCTTTAATCAATGCACAGACACAGACCTCCCTCCTTTTTCTTCACAAAAAAGAAACTCGAGGAGACAGGTGAAATGAATGACCCCTGTCCCAGAGATTCCGTGACGTATGTCTCCATAGCCAACGTCCATTGCCTCCTGTGGCAATGGGTACACTTGACTCCTGGGAAGCACAGCGTTTACCTGGAGATTTATCGCACAATCCTCCTTTCGATGAGGTGGTAATTTAGTCGCCCTCTTCTTACAGAAAGCGATAGCCAAATCGGCATATTCAGGGGGAATGCGCACAGTGGAAACCTGGTCTGGACTCTCCACCGACGTGACACTGATGGAAACTCCAAAACACCTCCATGAACACTCCTCTGTCCACCCCTAGAGAACCCCCTGTCTCCACGAAATCCTAGGATTGTGACTAGCCAGCCAGGGAACCCCCAGCACCACTAGAAACGCAGGTGAATTGATAAGGAAGAGACTAATCCGCTCCTTATGATTCCCCTGCGTTACTATGTCCAGTGGAACCGTGGCCTCCCTGACCAACCCTGACCCTAATGGCCGGCTATCTAGGGAGTGCACAGGGAAGGGGGGGTGATCTATCGGCACTAGCGGAATACCCAGCTTGATGGCGAGTCCGCGATCCATAAAGTTCCCAGCTGCGCCTGAATCGACTAGCACATTATGCTGGGTAGAGGGAGAAAAGTCAAGAAACAAAATAAATACAAACATGTGACTAACAGGGGGTTCTGGGTGAGTTTGGTGCTGACTCACCTGGGGTGACCGAGAAGTGTTCCGCCTGCCCTCTTGACTCCCAGACGGGCTCCCCCAGCACCGGTCGGCCGTGTGTTGTCTCCGACCACAGCTGGTACAGGAGGGGCCTCCTCCTCCGGTACCCCTCGGCACGGCCCCTCCTAACTCCATAGGAATGGGAGCGGGAGTGCTAGGTGGTGGAATAGACATGACCCTCTCCGAACTCCCGCGGGCAGCCAGCAGATTGTCCAGCTGGATAGACATGTCTATTAGTTCACAGAGGGAGAGAGCGGCGTCTCTACACGCTAGCTCCCTGTGGTCATCCTCCCGGAGACTACACCGGTAGTGGTCTATCAGGGCCCTGTCGTTCCACCCAGCCCCAAGGTCCGGAACTCCAACGCAAACGCGTTGGCCCACTCCAGAGCACGACCCGTCAGGCAGGAGGCGAGGATACTCACACTCTCCTCCACCGAGGGAGTTGGTCCCACGGTAGCCAGGTACAGATCGAGTTGGAGCAAAAAACCCTGGCACCCAGCCGCCGCTCCATCTTACTCCCTCAGGAGTGCAAGACGAAGTGCGTTGGAGCCGGATGCGGAGGGAGGAGAAGGTGGACTCGTCGGAGGTACCAGAGGTGAAGAGAGGACCACTCCTCTCCCATCGGTCCATTCTCTCCATCATCTGATCCATCGCCCTTGGAGGACACGTTCCTCCATCGATGGAAGGGGGTTGGCAGCTGCTTCTGCTGACTCCATTGACCTCTCTAGGGTATGTGGGACGATAGCGTCCCATCTGGCCAAGATCAAGTGAGATTGCAGAGCGCCAAATTCTTAAACAGAAATGCTAATTATAAAAATTCAGAAAACAAAATATATTTTACATAGGTTTAAAGATTAACTTCTTGTTAATCCAACCACGGTGTCAGATTAATAAAATGCATACGTAGCCCAGAACATACCTAGCCCAGAACATAGCCCAGTTGACAAATTATTACAAACAGTAACCAGCCAAGCAGAACCGTTACAAAACTCAGAATTAGAGATAAAATTAATCCCTTACCTTTGATGATCTTCACATGGTGGCACTCAGAAGACATTCATTTACTCAATAAATGTTCCGATACCTACATGTACATACTACCTCAACAAGCCTGACTAACAGGTATGCCTTGCTGCTCTGTTTTCAAATGTCTTTTTACAGTTGTTTTATACCTTTACACACATACACACACACACGCGCGCGCACACGCATACTTTCCCCCCCCGCACCATTGGTTAGAGCCTGTAGGTAAGCATTTCACTACACCTGTTGTATTTGGCGCACGTGACAAATAAACTTTGATTTTGATTTGCCAGGCAGTCAAGCTGGTCTCGATGCTGAAGCTGTAGTACGTTTTGAGATATTCTTTTACCTCCTGAGGCGTTGTCGTGCTATTTTTACGACTGTGTTGGTGTGTTTGGACCATGATAGATCCTTAGTGATGTGGACACTGTGGAATTTGAAGCTCTCGACCTGCACCACAACAGCCATGTCTACGTAAATGGGGGCATGTTCGGCCCTCCGTTTCCTGAAGTTGATGATATTTCTCTCCTGCTCTCTCTCTCTCTCTCTCTCTCTCTCTCTCTCTCTCTCTCTCTCTCTCTCTCTCTCTCTCTCTCTCTCTCTCTCTCTCTCTCTCTCTCTCTCTCTCTCTCTCTCTCTCTCTCTCTCTCTCTCTCAGGCCTTTCATAATGCCCAACCTCATCCCACCTAAGATCCCAGATGGAGAGAAGGTAGATTTTGATGTAAGTATGTGACTGGATATACTATACTGCTGTTATCATCTCTGCAGGACATCCACAGGAAGAGTATGGAGAAGGATATTTTGTTGTTATTGTTTTTATTTCTGCAGGACATCCACAGGAAGCGCATGGAGAAGGACCTGAATGAGCTGCAGACACTGATCGAGGTTCACTTTGAAAGCAGGAAGAAGGAGGAGGAGGAGCTTATCAACCTCACAGACAGGATTGTGAGTGGCACAGACACATGTCCCTCAAACTAGCCGCTCCCAGTCCCGTCACTCAAACTAGCACCGTCCCAGACACCTGCCACTCAAATTAGCCCCTTCCCCTCCCAGAACCTTGTCACTCAAACCAGCCCCTCCCCCTCACAGACTCTATCACTCAAACTAGCCCCGCCCCAGACCACTGTTACTCAAATTAGCCCCTGCCCTTCCCCAGACCCATGTCACTCAAACTAGCCCCCCGTCACTCATAACTAGCCCATCCCCTGACTTGTCAGTCAAACTAGCTCCTCCCCAGACTTCTGACAGTCAAATTAGCCCCTCCTCTGAATCTTGTCACTCAAACTAGCTAGTATTTACTTTTAGAGAGCATTGTACACTACATTCATGTCATTCCTAAAGTTAGGGATCTGGATATTCTCTCTAGGAGAAGCGACGTTCTGAACGATCAGAGCAGCAAAGGATCCGCAGTGAACGAGAGAAAGAACGACAGAAGAGGTTGGAGGTAAGAGAGAGTCTCAGTGACACTGTGTATCAGGTATTGAACCTGACTAGCAGCTTTTTATGGGTGATCTCTCTCTCTTTCTCTCTCTCTCTCTCTCTCACGCTTTCTCTCCTTCTCTCTCCAGGATGAGAGGACTCGTAAAGAGGAGGAGGAGGCAAAGAGGAAAGCAGATGATGATGCTAAGAAGAAGAAGACGTTGACTAGCCTACACTTTGGAGGCTACATGCAGAAGGTACTATTATAATACACTGTATGTACATTGTCGTGGTAATTTCCTGTATTTCTAAACATTCAGAGAGCAAACCACACACAAGTCAGAGTATGTTATAAAGTCCATCTTTAATTATATATGAGCTTCACCATAGCCCTGTGACTCTCAGATCAATTCAGTGTCTATAAATGAATTCTCTGAGTGCTTACAAAACAGTTCTTAGTATAATTTATAGCCAAGACACACCCATCTCAACTCACATGATGAAACACAGATCTCAGGAACATTACACAAAGAACCTTTTACTTGAAAGAGGAGTCTCCCATAGCTAGATAGCATTAGCTATAAATTATCGTCCAGTTTGGTCTCCTAAGTTCTTATCTCGTTCTTGGTACAACATAGTACCAAACCATTACCTCATCCAATGGCATATATCAATTGTCAATTCTAGATACTCCCATCTCAAATACATCCCCCCTGAACAAGCTCACCGAGACAGTGAGCCTCTTAGGTCATATACTAGATCAAGATAAGGGCAACCTCAGAGGGGACATACAATAGTTCCAGACACATTCCCATAAGAAGAGGAGCCTCCATTCTGTCCTCCTCCCCTTCTGATATTCTTCATAGCATCACATGGTTTAACAGATACTTTGACATATGAAGACAAGCCTGACCTCTCCCCTCTCTGGGCCCCTAGTGACTAAGCCCTAGCAGAGAAGGGATAACTGCAAACTGCCAACAGTATTATCCAAAAGAAAACATCCTAATGACAAATATCACATAAGCATTATTATGTAAATAAAACATCTTATTTATCAACGTTCCCTAACTAATTCTGATTCTGCTACCACAACATTATCAGTAGATTATTATATTAACTCGTTATTACATTATTATTATTATATACCTGTATCTCATTATTATGATATGACTAGATGGAGGTCAGAGGGAAGAGACAGACAGAGAGAGAGAAGAAGAAGAAGATTCTACAGGACAGACGGAAGTCTCTGGACATCGAGAACATGAGCCAGGACAAACTGAAGTGCAGTACTACAACTATACTATACTACTACAATAATGTATATTACACTATACTACTAGATCCTAACCTCTCTCTCTCTGTGCAGAGACAAGGCCCAGGAGCTGTGGTTGTGGCAGCAGCAGCTGGAGGCGGAGAAGTTTGATCTGCAGTATCAGATTAGCAGACAGAAGTATGACATCAACGTCCTTCGCAACAGAGTGTCAGACCACCAGAAGACGTACGGACAACCCTTACACACACAGAGACACACACGCACACGCACATACATACACACACAAACTGTGTAACTAAGTGTCCTCTATTCTGCAGCACCAAGAGAACCAAGAGAGGCCTGAGGAAGTAGAGATACTGAAGAGGGACTGAAGTAGACTGGCTGAGGGACTGAAGTAGACTGGCTTAGGACATCAGCTGTCTGGCCTATTTGTCTACTGTCTGATCTCTCTCCTTCTGACATCTCTCCCTCCTTCCTACATCTCTCCCTCCTTCCTACATCTCTCCCTCCTTCCTACATCTCTCCCTCCTTCCTACATCTCTCCCTCCTTCCTACATCTCTCCCTCCTTCCTACATCTCTCCCTCCTTCCTACATCTCTCCCTCTTTCCTACATCTCTCTCTTTCCTACATCTCTCCCTCCTTCCTACATCTCTCTCTTTCCTACATCTCTCTCTCTTTCCTAAATCTCTCTCTCCTTCCTACATCTCTCTCTCCTTCCTACATCTCTCTCTCTTTCCTACATCTCTCTCTCTTTCCTACATCTCTCTCTCCTTCCTACATCTCTCTCTCCTTCCTACATCTCTCTCTCCTTCCTACATCTCTCTCTCCTTCCTACAACTGTACCTTTCTCCCTGTCCATCCCTCGTCTCCTTACCCTTTTCCTTCCTCTCCCAAACCTGGTTTGAAATGTTCTATTTCTTTCCCCATAGTGTGTGGTGTAAATAAAATACTTCATCTAATTTTTGGTCTGTGATGGTGTGTGTGTGTATGTGCTTGTATGTGTGTTGTCAGGGGGTTGTCAGGGGTTTGGGAGCAGAGCACAAGCCCTAACAGTCAAATACAGTATTAGGGCTCCATTCAATCTGTAGCCCTGAAGATCTGAGCAGTATCGCGATTGAAATGTGAAGGTCATTTCCTCTTGAGTCGACACATGCAGCATTTACCGTGAACGCAGTCTTTGCAATGTTGGTTTATAAGGACATACATTCATATCAATCAATCAAATGTATTTATATAGCCCTTCGTACATCAGCTGATATCTCAAAGTGTTATACAGAAACCCAGCTTAAAACCCCAAACAGCAAGCAATGCAGATGTAAAAGCACGGTGGCTAGGAAAAACTAGAAAGGCCAGAACCTAGGAAGAAACCGAGAGAGGAACCAGGCTATGAGGGGTGGTCAGTCCTCTTCTGGCTGTGCCGGGTGGAGATTATAACAGAACATGGCCAAGATGTTCAAAGATGACCAGCAGGGTCAAAAAAAAAGTAATCACTGTGGTTGTCGAGGGTGCAACAGGTCAGCACCTCAGGAGTAAATGTAATGATCGGCTATGAAAAGCCAACTGACAAGTATCTCTACCGCTCCTGCTGTCTCTAGAGAGTTGAAAACAGCAGGTCTGGGACAGGTAGCCTGTCTGGTGATTAGGTCAGGGTTCCATAGCTGCATGCAGAACAGTTGAAACTGGAGCAGCAGCACGGCCAGGTGGACTGGGGACAGCAAGGAGTCATCATGTCAGGCAGTCCTGAGGCATGGTCCTAGGGCTCAGGTCCTCTGGGAGGGGAGGGAGAGCATTAGATGGAGCATACTTAAATTCACACAGGACACCAGATAAGACAGGAGAAATACTCCACATATAACAGACTGACCCTAGCCACCGACACATAAACTACTGCAGCATAAATACTGGAGGCTGAGACAGGAGGTGTCGAGAGACTCTGTGGTCCGGTCCGACGATACCCCCGGACAGGGCCAAACAGGCAGGATATAACCCCACCCACTTTGCCAAAGCACAGCCTCCACACCACTAGAGGGATATCTTCAAACCACCAACTTACTGCCCTGAGACAAGGCCGAGTATGTGTAACCTTTATTTAACTAGGCAAGTCAGTTAAGAACAAATTCTTATTTACAATGACGGCCAACACTGGCCAAACCCTAACCCGGACAACACTGGGCCAATTGTGCGCCGCCCTATGGGACTCCCAATCACAGCCCGTGTTGTGATACAGCCTGGACTCAAACCAGGGTGTCTACTGTATAGTGACACCTCTCGCACTGCGATGCACTGCCTTAGACCGCTGCACCACTCGGGAGCCAAAGCCTTGTGGTTTATAAGGACATTGTGTATATGAGTACATATAAGGATAGACATAATTCATATTTGCTCAAATGACAAATAGGAAGCATCAGACAAAGTTTTGGAAAGAAATGGATTGTATTCATATTTTCAAATATTTGATTCATAATTCATATGAACTCATTACAGGAAAATACTGTTTTTTTTGACACACTACATGAGATACCTTTGACAGGAGGAATGCAAGATAAAAGGGGAAGAAGCCGAATAGAATTAAAAAGACTGGAGGCACGTTAGTTTAAACTTTACTCCAGTCTTGAGAGAAATACAGTGAAACAATAAATTGGTCATTCTAAAACATATACAAATACAGAAAGCGATGTGTTCGAAAAACAAAAAAATCAGTCGACCAGTATTGAACATCTAGACAATAGGAAAAACATGTTTGAAATACGTCTGGTGAAGACAGACCTGAGGTCATACACAAAAAAACTGTCTATAACATGGTTTATGAGGATTTATCCCATCGTACATCATTGACAATTTTGAAACATGGTTTATGAGGACACAATTATGTCAAAGCATTGTTTGAGGACTAACATTGTGTTAGTTTAGGGGACTATTAACCCAATAGGGTTAGTTTAGGGGACTATAAACCTAATAGGGTTAGTTTAGGGGACTATTAACCTAATAGGGTTAGTTTAGGGGACTATTAACCCAATAGGGTTAGTTTAGGGGACTATTAACCTAATAGGGTTAGTTTAGGGGACTATTGACCCAATAGGGTTAGTTTAGGGGACTATTAACCCAATAGGGTTAGTTTAGGGGACTATAAACCTAATAGGGTTAGTTTAGGGGACTATTAACCTAATAGGGTTAGTTTAGGGGACTATTAACCTAATAGGTTTAGTTTAGGGGACTATTAACCTAATAGGGTTAGTTTAGGGGACGATTAACCCAATAGGGTTAGTTTAGGGGACTATTAACCTAATAGGGTTAGTTTAGGGGACTATTAACCTAATAGGGTTAGTTTAGGGGACTATTAACACAATAGGGTGAGTTTAGGGGACTATTAACCCAATAGGGTTAGTTTAGGGGACTATTAACCCAACACCCAAACGTGTTGAGTAGGCACAGGTCATCAATACATCAAACCCACATTTTAATGAACTCAAAAGAACAAAAAATGTAAATGTAAAGTAAAAAAGTCAAAGAGGGAATGGGGGTCTGGGGTTTTGAATAGGAACAAAGACCCATAAGACATTTTGTGTTTATTAATTTAGCGCCACAGTAGTAAATATACACATCTCCAGCTTCACCTATTTTTATTCATTATACAAACACTCCCATCCAGAACTAACTAAAAGCAATCAGGGTTAAGTGTCTTGATCCAGGCTAGGGTTAGGGTTTTGAATATGGGTAGGGTTAGGGTTAGGTTTTTGTTTGTTAAGGAATCCACAAGGTCGATCTGATGCCTTCAAGCTAATACAGAGGGTTCTGCTTTTCTGCTTTTTGCTTTTCTGATGTATCAAATACTTATGTCATGCAATACAATGCAAATTAATTACTTAAAAATCATACAATGGGATTTTCTGGATTTTTGTTTTAGATTCCGTCTCTCACAGTTGAAGTGTACCTATGATACAAATGACAGATCTCTACATGCTTTGTAAGTAGGAAAACCTGCAAAATCGGCAGTGTATCAAATACTTGTTCTCCCCACTGTATATATAAAACTACTACCGGTCAAAAGATAAAACAACAGTTTCAAATAATATGACCAGATCACAGTTACTACTCTGGAACCCTCCACAAAGAGAACTTATTGTACCCTTATGGCCATCGGAGGAGAGACTCAGAGAGAAAGCCTGCCCTTAGTCCAAGGCTATGCCATTTCTTTCTTCTCATTGGTTCAAATGACAACTATGTCAAGGAATTATAAACTCGTAAATAATTATCAGTTACTCAATTTACCTTAAAATCAGTATCACAAATGACCACAAATTAAGTAAGTCACGGTTGTTCGTGTACGTGTGTTATTCAGGACTGTTTAGTTCCCCTGTGTTTTGGGGCATTTGTTTGAGTGGCGTCGTTTTCACCTGTGTGGTGAATAAAGAAGTAGCGCTACTCTGAACTCTGTTTCCTGCGTCTGACTTCTTCCTCCACTACACCCCGGCATTACAGTGAGTGTATCCCTTTAAGATATCTTGTCGCTGGGCTGTACTAATGAAATCCCCTCAAACCCAAACGTTTACTACAAGCAAACATAATACTTATAATAATTATATTGTACTCCCTCAAATCATTAGTTTTAAATTTCCTTAATGGTTACATCTAAAACCCATTCAGTCTCTCTTCAAACAGTTTCCCCAAAATGCTTGATAGGAATACCCTGCCATTAGACACACACACAACTGTGATAGATGTGCACTCTCCCTTTAAAATAAAATCAGCTCCACCGGCATGTTAGTATACCTTAAGTTTCTGTTAAACTTCACTGGTGTTACCTAAACAATCAAACTAAAAATCAATGAAGAGCTATCACAAAACTTTTACAATTCAACTATTCAGACCTCCCTCTCTTATAGCCAAATATAGCCCAGTGAGTGCCACTAACCAGTGATGGCCACCTAGCAATTTTGTTGCTAGTTTTAGCATCTTTTCAGACTACCCTGACGATATTCAGCTACTTTTAAAAATGTATTTGGAACTTTTAGCAACTTTTGAAAAGTGACTCAAAGCTATAATGCACGCATTTTCCCTCTAAATGACACAACCAATTTTCTCTGTCACAATTTGAGGAACGTTATTGTGTATTCAACTTAATGACGCAGTTTTACGTTATCACGCAGCAAATCAACCTGCCTCTAGGCAAAAATATACCCCCTACTCAGATTGAGTTCTGCTTTAATTCTATCGTAAAAGTAAAACCAAACTTTCCAACTTCCTCTACTCCAAAATTTAAAAGTACCATATGTACTTCGCTAAATTTATATCGCATGTCAGTCAATCCATAAAATAAAAACATCCTGATCCGGGCACAACTTTATCATATCTCTCCGTTATTCTTTAGAATTCATCAGGTTTAGGTAACTGTCTCTTCTATTAATGAGTAATTTAAATACGGCTCCAGTCTCAATACATTATTCCAGCAGATCATTTGGGCAACACAATGTACTACATCGAAATTGCCTTGCTATTATTTTGAATGAATTAGTCTTTCAATTTAACCTAAACAAGCTATTAAAACGTTCAGTTTATATCTTGAACAAACACTAACAACCGTGTCTTTCCGGCAAAATATTCAAACAGTATTTGAATTACAATCAGAAGGAATTTTAGTCTATCAGTCCCAAGGCTGAGATACGAACCCGGGTCTCCCGCGTTGTAAGGCAAAAAATGTACCGCTGAACCACCAACGCTATGGCAATAAACCAGTGAGGAATCCAGTGAGGATTCTCCCTACTCTCGCTCTCCTTGTCTCTGCCTTTCTCTTTCTCTCCCGATTGTCACGCCTGACCTTCCCCTTAGTGCCCTACTCGGTCACAATGTTTACATTGAGCATGACACTCCCGGGCAAAATGTCCTGTCTCATTGCAATTGAAACATTTTGTATCGTCTGATCCTGTCCAATTTTCCCTTCTCTCTTAGGTCCCTTCCCCTTAAGGCCTCCTTTATGCTTGTCTAGAATTACCCCGATAAAGCATCTATCTCCCCCTTTCTTCTGACTGTCTCTATCCACTTTTCTCGACTTTCTATCCACTTTCCTCGACTTTCTCAATAAGTTTGCTGAATCCTGTCCAAGTTCGGTTAAATCTTTCTTGACTTTCCCTAGGGTAACTAGCCCTATCCTTTTCTCCTCCTGCTCTACCCCTCCCTCGGCTCCAGGAGGTTCCCCATATTGGAGTGGTGGGGGTGGGACAGGAAGCACTGGCTGCCGTCGTCTCACCACCACTATTTCATCATCGGGATTCTCTCTCCATGCCTGATCTATCAGGGTTGGGTACAATTTAGGCTTATGAGCTCCAGAGGAGCCATGGGAGGTATTGCTCTCAGTATTACTCTCAGTCTGCAAACCAGAATTTGTAAGATCCTGGTCGAATGAAACAGACGGAGGCCCAGCTAAATAGTCAAAAAGGTTTACTCACGGAACGTTTTGAAGTCAAGAATACAAATCAATTCATTTTATACTGACTTCTCACGCCCACACATACACACAACCATACGCACACACATACACACAAACATATGCACACACATACACACAAACATACACACACACATGTCCTGTTACGCACACACTGTCTGTCTCACTTCCCATTCTCTCCCAAATCTCTAGTCAGGTCGGCACCAAGCTCAGACAGTCTGTGTTTAAAATACCATAAAGGCATATCGTTTTACCCTAATTCTGACTAGGCCTACACATTTATTGATTATGATTTCATACATTCTAATCAATTCCATACAATTATATGATTCAGGGCAGAATATTCTAATCATTCAATTAACAGACAAGTCTCACCTATCAGTGGTCCAGCAGGTGTCGAGGATGCTCATTGGAGCATGATGAGAGCATGCATTGTGCATGTGAGGGGTATGGCTGTTTCTTCCAATCAGATCGCAGTACCTGTAGTGGTCTGCATGGGATGTCCATGTCATCTAGAGGTCAGGTGTTCTGGGGTAAACAGTTAGTTCCATTGATTACAATGGTGAAGGCCTTTACAATGGAGAATTGCATTGGGCCCGGTGACCTTTCTCTTTTGGGGTGCTGTTTCTGCTGTGGGTGGGTGAGAGGTCCAGGAGGTGTTGGAGGTAAGAGTCGAAGTCTGTGGTTAGACAGAGTCGTTGATGAGGTTCCTAGGTGGTGTAGAAGTCCCTCAACTGGTCCTCCAAAGATGGTAGTCTTCACCTTTGCTCTGCCATAGACCTGTGTGTTAGCCTCAAGGGGCGGTAGGGCTCATCCTCTCTGGTTTTAAGTGCCATATTAATCTTCTGAGGGTGGCAGGTCCAGGAAGTGTTAGAACCAAGGGTGTACACTTGGGGGGTTGGAGCCAGCCCCTGTAGAGATCCCTTGGAGGTGTTTTGTGGTCATGGCAAGTGAATGAAGATGAGTAGTTAGCTGTCTTACCTCTCTCTCCCATTGCCTGGTATGGGGTGTTGGGAGCAATTAGCTCTGGTTGTAGTGGGTTCATTTCCATATTGAGTGTGGGACTTCCCAGGGTCCAAGGGGTGTTTAGGGCAGATGTCCACCTACCTAGGGAGGTTCTCCTGTAAGGGGGTCCTGTTTGGAGGTGTTAAAGTGGTCCATACTTACCTTTGAAGTTGGGTGTCTGTGTTATCGATTCTCTATAGGCTTCCATTGTAGTGGAGGAGAGTGGTGGGCTGTTGTTCTGTTGGTCTTTGCTCCTTGTCTGTGTGGGACAAAACTCTGAGGCTATAATAGGATGAAGTTAACCCTTGTGGGGTTGTAGTACACCCATTGTTTCCTTCCTGGGAGGTGTTTTTCTATTTTTCCACTGAGGTTGAAGTTCAGGAAGTTGTGTTATCGGTTACCCATAGGTATTCATTGTACCGGTAGAGAGCAATGGGCTATATCAGCGTGTTGAAGGCCTAGGCTTCTCAGGGGTGTGGGTTCGAATCCTGGGGCTATATGAGGATGAAGATTACTCCCTTGGGGTTGTCACCAGTCTGGTGTTTTGTTCCTCCGTGGTGTTTTTCTATTTTTCCACAGTTGTTGAAATCCTGAAAGTTGGGGCAACTTTGACGTCCTCGCCCCCTCCCTTCCCAACAAGTTATGGATCTGGAAACACTTCCTATGTCTTCCACTAGATGTCCTCATTCAGGAAGTGTAATGGAGCATTTGCTGTGAACTTTGACCTAATGGGAAGGAAAGTGCTACAGTGTCGCAAAAGATTCATGTGCTTGAAGGCGCGTATGCATTGGAGTGCTTCGTCTGTTCCAATCAGCCCGAGATGAACTAGGATTGCCCGGTTGGAATGCTATTGGTTTTGTACGTTTATAACATCCTGAAGATTGATTCTGCACTTAGTTTGACCAGTTTCGTCGACCTGTAATATGTAATTTGGAAGTTTTGATGCAAAATTATCCTGGACCAGAAGTCATTTTTTGGCCATTTGAGCTGAAAGTGGTAGCAGGTGCTGCTACATGGACACTAGAATTGAACATTATGAAACAAAACAATTTATTGTTGAAGTAGGACTCCTTGCACTACATTCTGATCGAAGACCATCAAAGGTAAGGGAATATTTATGCTGTAATTTTGTATTTCTGTTGACTCCAACATAGCGGAGAAATATTGTTACGTCTGAGCGCTGTCTCAGATTATTGCAATGTTAGGCTTTTTCCGTAACGTAAAAAAAAATGTGACACAGCGGTTTCATTAAGAACCAGTGTATCTTTTTAATTATATGTAGAACATGTATCTTTAGTCAAAGTTTATGATGAGTATTTCTGTTATCTGGCGTAGCTTTCTATAATTCCTCCGGACATTTTGGAGAATTTTCTGAACATGGCGTCAATGTAAACCGAGATTTATGGATATAAAATGCATATTTTCGTACTTTTTTCACGGTTGCTGCACGTCTCGTGGAGCCGTCTCGTTGAACTCAGCACGGTCTGGAGACTATGGTGATGCCATTTTTAGTGTTGATTTCAGAATGTCATTTTGGTGATGGTCCTTCACTGTTTAAACATATTGCAAATGTACAAAAGTCAACTAGCAAGTCAGTGTCCATCAGTCAATTAGATATCATTCTGACACCAAACTGATACAAACTGACACCACACCCACTTTTTCCAACTCGTTTAGAAGCCAACTATCACATATTTCAGAGCAGGCACATATTTCACAGCGCCTTCAGTTAAAAACATTAGAAAAACGTAAAACACGTAGTTATGTTCTAGCTGTGGGTCCAGTTCTGACCTTATGTGTAGACCTATATGAGGCGACCCCGAATCCCGAGTTTCGGCTCCATAGGTCATTCAGTGCCCGAGCAAGACCTTAATTGGTGCTGAAAATCCACTTTTTTCCATGCCTTGCTAAGGAGCCCTTGAATAAGCTATGGGACAGAAATGTTGGGCTCCGTCTCTATGGGCCAAGATGGTTTAAATGGACCTAGTCTTGCGACTCTGTGACTTTTCTAAATGTTGTCATTTTCGTAATGGTCCAAATGAATTGAAGTTATTGCAAATTTACGAGGCTGTATCTCGGTCCAATAACCTTCTAGAGCCACATAACTCACCACACACGTCGACCTGAGGTCTAGAACAGGTTTCTAAAGTTTCAGAACTCTAGGTCTGATAGTACATTTTTAGTTCGAACAAAGGTAACTATTGCAGGCACTGTGTCTCTACGCACCACACTATGTCGCTCTGTCCTAGCTGTGTGTGTGTGATTGTGTCTTGGAAATCTTATGGGAGACATGACTGATTTACAGTTCATGGGGGTTGCCTAATCACACATATGAAGTTTTGAAAATATCTGACTTTTTTAACCCTTTGAAACTTTGACACCAATTATGGCACTTCCGGTTGGCACAAGAAGCTAAAAGTAAACACATATCCTCATTGGGGTATGCTTTTACAGAATCCTGAGTTTTAAGTCTATACGTTAAGAACTGGCTGATTTACACGGGGTTGAATGCACTATTTCTCTCAAACTGCAGGTTGGGTGTGGCAAAACCACTTTTAACCACTTCCTGATCAGGAAGCTTAGAATCGACACAGGTAGACCTCATAGTGGCCTGATGGATTTTCACCGAAGACAGTATCATGCGGCATTCATAACCCACATAGGCTTCAGGTTGAATTTAGGGGTGCAGGCAATGTATTCCTATGGGGAGAGAAGTCAATGCAAACTGTTTGATGTAAACATTAATGCCACACGGTCAAGGTTATGCTTGCACAGATTGGTAGAACCTCAGGAACGTACCTAATGTCGAATTGTGCTTCTAGCCCTAATGGTTCTCTCGCTGTCACCCATAAGCAAATGAAATTTAGGGCCAGGCTTCATTTTGGGCCTACTTTTTCTCATGGTCGCTGCGCTTAGACTGAGCGAGCTACGGTCAAGCGGGGCATCTTGTTGAACTCTGCACGGCCTTGAGATTATGGTAATGCCATTGCAGGCTCTGCATGTCTTTAAGCACCGCACTTTGTCACTCCATCCTTTCTGTGTGTGTGTGTGTGTGTGTGAATAGTGTGTGTGTGTGTGTGTGTGTGTGTGTGTGTGTGTGTGTGAGAGAGAGAGAGAGCTTTTCTTTGACATCTGTGGGGAGAAATGGCTGACTTACAGTTCACGAGGGTTGCCTAATCACACATATGAAGTTTTGAAAAGATCTCTTTTTAACCCTTCGAAACAGCACCTATGACATCAATTTAAGGTACTTCCGGTTGACACAGGAAGCTGAAAGTGAACTCATATCCTCCTTGGGGTAGGCACTTATCGAATCCTGAGTTTTAAGTCTTTATGTTAAGAATTGACTTATTTACGGAGGGTTTAGTGAGTGTGTGTTATTTCAGAAAATCACAGAAGTGAAGAGAGAGAAGAGAAGAGGTTCGAAACTCACTTTAAAAAGATTTGTATGAACACGCTGCAACTGGATCTGTAATGTAAAAAATATGTATTTTTTTGAACATCACCAATTGTACATTGTACGATTTCTCTTATATTAACGATAGATAAATGGCTGGTTCTTTTTTTCCGGATACCGTAGATCCATTTACTGTGACGTGAAGCGGTAAAATTATTGCTATATTTTCGTATTTGACCTGGATTAATCCCAGAAAAATGGCCATAACTCAAAAACCATTGAGGCCAGGACGCCATCTTGTTCGGGGCCAACTGCCTATTATGCCAAACCTATGCTCACCAAGTTTTGTCTTAGAAGTCTTTTCCATTTAGGAGAAAAGGCCACGTCATGATTGGTGATGTTTTGTACATTTGCAATATGATTCCATTCGACCTCTTGTGGGATTTACCGGGACAGCGGAAAAATGACCAAAATTTGAACATTTTATAAAACGGAAACCGAATTTCCGATAGACTTCGTTTGATAACTTCCCGGAAGATCCGGTCCTGCTGCACGGACCGCCACCGTCCGCGAATTTTAGAAACATTTGAGAGAGAAAATCTAGCTGGTCTGTTGTAATATAATAGAGACAGTAGATCTCGCTTGTCGGTGGTAATATAATAGAAACAGTAGATATAGCTGGTCTGTCATAATATAATAGAGATAATAGATCTAGCTGGTCTGTCATAATATAATCGAGACAGTAGATATAGCAGGTCTGTCATAAAATATTAGAGTCTCTAGATGTAGCTGGTCTGTCATAATATAGTAGTGGCAGTAGACCTATCTGGTCTGTCATTATATAATAGAGACAGTAAAACTAGCTGGCCTTTAGTAATATAAATGAGACAGTATATCTAGCTGGTCTCACGTAATATAATTGAGATAGTAGTTCTTGTTGGTCTGTCGTAATATAATATAGACAGTCGATGTAGCTGGTCTTTCATAATATAATAGAGATAATAGTTCTAGCTGGTCTGTCATAAAATCGTAGAGACAGTAGATCTAGCTGGTCTGTCATAATATAAAAGAGAGCATAGATATAGCTGGTCTGTCAAAATATAATAAATCCAGTAGATGTACCTGGTCTGTCACAATATAGTAAAGACAGTAGATCTAGCTGGTCTGTCATAATATAATAGAGACAATAGATATAGCTGGTCTGTCATAATAAAATAAATCCAGTAGATGTATCTGGTTAGTGATAACATAATTGAGAAAGTAGATCTAGCTGGTCTGTTGTAATATAATAAAGACAGTAGATGTAGCTGGACTGTCATAATGTAATAGTGATAATAGATCTAACTGGTCTGTCATAATATAATAGAGGCAGTAGATCTATTTCATTATGAAAGACTAGCTAGATTTGCTGTCTCTATTATATTACGAGAGAACAGCTAGATCTACTGTCTCAATTACTTCATGCCAGACTAGCTAGAAATAATGTCTCTACTATATTATGACAGACCAGCTAGAACTACTGTTTCTCCTTTATATTATAACAGACCAGCTAGATCTTCTGTCTCTATTATATTATGACAGACCAGCTAGATCTACTGCCTCTTTTATATTGTGACAGACCAGCTAGATCTACTGTCTTAATTATATTATGCCAGACCAGCTATATATACTGTCTCAATTATATTGTTATAGACCAGCTAGATCTACTGCTTCTTTAATATTATGGCAGACCAGCTAGATCTACTTTCTCAATTATAACATGAAAGACCAGCTGGATTTACTGTGTCTATTATATTACAACAGACCAGCTAGATCTACTGGCTCTACTATATTATGACAGACCAGCTAGATCTACTGCCTCTTTTATATTATGAAAGACCAGCTAGATCTACATTATTTCATTATGTTAGACCAGCTAGAACTACTGTCTCTATTAAATTATGACACATCTGCTAGATCTACTGTCTCTATTATATTACGACAGACCAGCTTGATCTACTGTCTCAATTATATTAAGGCAGACCAGCTATATCTACTGTCTCAATTATATTATGGCGGATCAGCTATCTCTACTGTCTCAATTGTATCACGAAATACCAACTATAACTACTGTCTCTTTTATATTATGAAAGAACAGCTAGATTTACTGTGTCTATTATATAATGACAGACCAGCTGTCATGATTGTCTTCAGGTGAAAGAGAGGAGGACCAAGATGCAGCGTGATGATAATCCATATTTAATGGGAATACTTAAACACCGAACAAAAACAACAAACAAACAAAAGGAACGAAGACAAAACAGTCCCGTAACTTGAACACTAAACACTGGAACACTGGAACAGGAATAATCACCCACAAAATACACAAAGAATATGGCTGAATATGCTTCCGAATCAGAGACAACGATAGACAGCTGCCTCTAATTGAGAACCAATCTAGGCACCCATAGACTTACAAAAATACCTAGATAGGTTACACCTCCATAAACATACAACAACCCTAGACAAGACAAATACACATAGGGTGACCCATGTCACACCGTGACCTAACCAAAATAACAAAGAAAACAAAGAATACTAAGGTCAGGGTGGGTGTGACACCAGTTAGATCTTCTGTCTTTATTATATTATGACAGACCAGCTACATCTACCGTCTCTATTATATTATGGTCTGTCATAATATAATAGACACAGTAAATCTAGCTGTTCTTTCATAATATAAAAGAGACCGTAGTTCTAGTTGGTATTATAACAGACCAGCTTGATCTATTTATTATTATATTATGACAGACCTGCTAGATCTACTGCCTATTTTATATTTTCAACTCCCTCCAAAGATTTTCTATGGGGTTGAGATCTAGAGTCTGGCTAGGCTACTCCAGGAGCTTATTACAAAGCCACTCCTTTGTTGCCCGGGCGGGCAGTGTGTTTTTTTAACCTTTATTTAACTAGGCTAGTCAGTTAAGAACAAATTCTTATTTTCAATGACGGCCTAGGAACTGCCTGTTCATTGGCAGAACATTTGTACTTGAACTTGCAACCTTCCGGTTACCAGCCCAACGCTCTAACCACTAGGCTACCCTGCCGCCCCTGGCAGACTAGTTAGATTTACTGTCTCTATTATATTACGACAGTCCAGCTAGATCTACTGTCTCAATTATATTAAGGCAGACCAGCTTGATCTACTGTCTCAATTGTATTATGGCAGATCAGCTATCTCTACTGTCTCAATTGTATTACGAAATACCAACTAGAACTACTGTCTCTTTTATATTATAACAGACCAGCTAGATATTCTGTTATTATATTATGACAGACCAGTGTGACGGCCCTGAATTTTTCTGAACCGTCTCAGTGCTTCTCCTTCCAATAGGGCGCTTCCCTTTTATTCCCAATTAAATGGCCAGCCTCAGCTGCGCAAAAGTGGGGTTGTGATGGAGACGTGCATGAGGATGTGTTCAACTCTCAGTTCACGACGCGTCTCTATTCCGTTTGTTTTTGTTGCCTTTAAACGTGTGTTTTGTAGTCTAATAGAGTTTACCCAGGATCGGATCCACTCTTTGCGTCAGTGGACTCCACCTCTCTGTTCTTCGTGGCCTTTCTCCGCTGGAGATCTGTTAGCGGATTCGATTGTCTGACTGACCGAGGGCCTGTTGCACAAAACTAGGATAAGGGATTAAGCCAGGATATCTTGGTGATCCTGGCTCAATTGATCCGTAATCCGGTTGCACTAAAGATGGATAGGGGGCAGGAGGATATGTTATGGTATAAATTACCATGGAGATTTATTCTGTGGAGCTAGCCTGCTCCAGACCAGGCTAAATTCCAGGATCTATTTAATCTCATCCCTAATGTCAGTCAGCAGTCACCACAAATGGAAACCAATAGTTATTTCACTGCTCACTATACATTATCACATATAACTAGACCCACTGTTATTATTTAAACGTTTGTGATCATTAATTTCAATGATTTTGGATAAAAAATGATTTTTAGATGATGTTGCTATCATTAGAGAATTTACAGTTTCCCATAGACTATAAGGCTGTATATAAAATGATAGAATATTAGGGCCACAGAGGGGAAAAAAACACAAGTCATAATATTGTAACCAGTTGTTTTAAAGGAGGACAGTTGTTAAAATGACAGATGTGGGGCATTTCGTGAAATTGTACTTCAGTATGGTTTCATAAACAAAGACATGCTGATGTGCCAGAATATTAAGTATCACATTGTCATAAGTATCAAAACTGTAAAAACAATATGTAGCTTTTCTGCAGAAAGAACCAGCCTCATAAATGTATGACTTTATCCTTTTTCTTCAGTGTGGCCCTAGTACTCTGTCATATAAACAAATACACATTCCATATGAATATAAAAACACAATGTGTAACATTATGTTCCTTTATTGAATAAGGACAAAACAAAGCAGGTAAACCATCAGCTCCTTTCGAAACTGAAGTCACAGTGACTCTACAAGATGGAAAGCACAGAATCCAAGCATATAATACAAAATGATACATACACATTCAAAGGTCTGTATATAACACACCCTGCATGTCTGCACACTAAAATAAATGCAGGACAAATCCATACACATCAACTGAACAGACAAATGAATGGATGCAGTAGCCTCCCTGCAGCCTTGTATTACACACAGTATACCGCACAAACATCATAAGAGGCCAAATTCGTCAAAAAACGAACCCAAAAAAAACAAAATTCCTCTGCCACCGCAGGACATATTTAACCAAAATTGAAAGCACACATACTAACTAAAATAATTCAACACATATTGGTCCCTCAGCAGCCGACCACTGTCGTCATCAGGGAAGATTGCCGGATTGTCCCAGTCCATGGCTGGTGGCACTCTGGGGGCCCTCTCCTTCCTCAGGCAGGCCACATTGTGGAGGACAGCACAAGCCACAGTAATATCACATGCCCTAACAGGGCTGACCCTTAATTTGTGAAGGCAGTGAAAGCGTGCCTTCAGGAGGCCAAAGGTCATTTCAACTCTGGCCCTGGTCCTGGCATGGGCATGGGCATGGTTGTAGGCCTGCTGTGCTTCCTGGGGGTCTGTGAAAGGTGTCAGCAGAAAAGGCTGGCAGCCATACCCCCTGTCTCCCAGCAACACACCAGAGAATTCACCTGTCAACACAAAATCTCATCATTACTACCTCATAAACACAGTGATATTCTTGACACAGCCATGATGGTTATAAATAGGGGTTGTGTGGCTTACCTTGTGATAGGCACTGATAGATTTCAGAGGCCCGAAAGATTCTGGAGTCATGGACTGAGCCAGGCCATTTTGCCACAACATTGCTGATCACACAGTCAGCATTGCAGACCATCTGAAATCATAAGATGAGGAATATTACACCAATCAATGCACATCACTGGCAATGCAGAGTGTTCGTCAATGGACAATATCAAAAATGCTGTGAAAGGATTTCCTATTCACAAAATCGGCCTCATGGGCACCTGAGGGGGCTTTTATCCTTATGTGTGTGCAGTCCACTGCACCAATGACATTGGGGAAACCTGTCACACAAAGTAATGAGTATCCTACTATGTGTTAACAGTTGTCCTGTAATTTGTAGATCCTCTTACCTGCAATCCTATAGAACTCCTCTTTGATGTCACAGAGTCTTCTGTGGCCAGGGAAGGAGATGAAGACATCTGCTAATGCTTTGATAGCCAGACACACACTCCTTATTGTGCGGCAAATTGTGGCCTTGTTCAGCTGTTCTGCATCCCCCACTGAGTACAGGAAGGCTCCACTAGCAAAAAAGCGCAAGGCCACACAAACCATTTGCTCCACACTCAGTGCATGGCTCCGTGCAGTGCGGTGCTTAATCCTGGGACCCAGTAGTCTGCATAGATACCTGATGCCATCTGCAGAAAACCTGTATCTTTCATATAGATGGTCATCAGGGAAGGCCAGTGGGTCCAACCGGTCCCTGAAGACCCTTTCTCGCCTGAAGGCTCTCCTCAGCACAAGTGCTTCTTCATCCACCACATCTCGCACGAATGGGCATGCCATTGTCAGAGCAGAAAGGAACACACAATTTTGGGCCTTCATATAGGCTAGTGGCCACACCTGGTGCTGGGGGGGTGGGCAAAAGAGGGCGATGCCTTATAACGATGACTTGGTTGTACTGATTGCTGGGAAAATAAAAAAAACTTAGAAAGATGCCACCGTCCTGTGTGCTCACAATAAGAGCTCATATGTCATGGCTCACTTGACTTTACGAGAATATACCTAATTTTTATTTTGAGCTGTGTCATCTTCTTGGAGCTGGGGGAGGAAAGAAAAATAATGATTAATACATTTGTGTTACAGTTAGCATACAGTGTACATTGAAGGCATATCTCACCTCCCTCTCAAGTTTTTTTATTTCAAGGTCCAGTTTCCTAATTGTCCTCTTTTTTATTTCGAACTCCAGTGCAAGATTTTCCATCTTTTTCTTCTTGTACTGAATGTCTATGTCTGCCAGTTCTATTTGGCGCCGGAGGTGGTTGCCATACAACTTTCTGATAGCTTGTGAGCTCTGTGAACACAATACAATTAGCGCAGCTGGAATTTGGCAGGATGTGGTGTCCTTTTATTAATACGCACTATGTTGCCAAGCTGGTTTTCCCACTGTATAGCATCTGGGTCCTGAAAAAGAAATTAGATGTTTTGATTATGATGAGGACTCCTCACCATTGTAGAGTAAATAGTACTTTCACAGTCTTAACATGATACCTCATGCCTTCTGGAATCCAGAGAGATGGTCTCCTCCTCATCATAGTCTCCATCATGTGCTGTTGCTGCTGCACTGGGGCCTTCACCCTATCACATTTAATCGGATTCATATTGAAGCTAGTAGACAAGACATGCCAGGCCTACAGTATGCCTTTGATGGAGTACTCACTGGATCAGCATCGTCTGGTGCTTGTGCTGGTGGCTCTAACAGGAACACAGTGCTGCCAGACACTGCAAGGCAATAGATAAACCAAAGTCAGACAGTCCAAATTGATTCAATATGAATGTGGTTGTATCACATGTAGAGATGGAAGGACATACCTTGAATGAAGCGGGTGGCATCTTGGGAGGAACCTATGCTCGTCTCTTTCCCCCCAGGGATCCCCTCTAAGACGGGCCTGCCTTTATTTAGCTCCAAGGCCATGTCCTCTGCTGGGGTAAGGTCAGCCTTTGGTGACCCACCACCCGTGCCTTGTCTGTGGGTATTCTTTTTCACTGCTAAAACAGTACAGACAATGTGTGAGCAGGCACCTTCTGGGTACAATATATGCTTGTGCTTTGTTAAATATTAGTCAGGGACCATACCATTCTGCAGAATGTTCTTGTATTTGATTATGACCTGCTGCCATGTCCGTTTTGGCCCGTTCATGTTTAATCTACACACACACACACACACACACACACACACACACACACACACACACACACACACACACACACACACACACACATTTAATGGAGTCACACTGCAAAAAATTACTTGGTATTTTTGTCTTGTTTTCAGTAAAAATATCAAAAAATGTATCATAGCTTTATACAGTGTGATGGAGTTACTTTACACAATTCACTCATATCTGCAGTGCATTTCAATAAAAAAATTTACCGTTTCATAATTACAGTACAACTGCATTTTTGGAGATGTGAATTAAATATTTGAATTGTAATTGTGATGTTTCAGCGGAGCGGTGAGTGTGTAATTGTGCACTACTTACGCATTCAGGCGGTCTGCAATACTTTGCCACGCTTTTTCTCTTTGCTTTATCACTGTGGCGGTGTTGCCTTTCTTCTTAATTATATATTTTACCTCCTCGTATGCCTCCATGAGGATTTGTGCTTCCGACGGGGAAAAGTATGCGGCTCTAGTTGCCATGGTAAATCAGTTAATCTGTGATCTGTGGCGGGGTCTATTTGAGTGAGCCGTGAGCGCGCACCTATCCAGGATTGGTTTCACCTGGCTTAATGAATCCGTGTCTGCTCATCCTGGCTTGGTCTTTGTGCAACCAATTAAGCCTGGACGCACATGTTTTGGCTTCATTGAGCTCAGATGAGTCATTTATCCCGGATGTCTTAATTCTACTTTTGTGCAACAGGCCCCGACTGACTACAACCTTTTTGTATACGGTATTTCATTTGTTTTGATGTGATGTATACTGTGATGATTTGTGTAGTTAGTTGTAGTTGAGGACTTAGTAAGACTTGACACGCTTTAAAGTTGTGTGGTAAAATAAATGTTATGTTGATTGTATGATTAATACTGGGTTTACGCTACACTTGAATGAACTGACAAACATTGCGTGACAAAGGTCACTTGAGTTCCCTGAATTTCTTTACCGGCCTGGACTCTTTTTAAGCCCGAGGTACAGGACATTTCTGGAGGAACCAGAACTCATTGTGTTATATTATTATACGTGTGTGTAATCATTTATGATGGTAATACAACCCACGCAAAAGAATAGTTGTTTTTGAAGTTCTTTCCAATGTTTATTTATGAAAAGTGTATTTCCATCCTGACTTTTACATAAGTCATTTGTATTGGTGTAGACTTGACGGACCAGATGGGACTCATTCCCTCCCAAACCAAAAGGCGAAACCAATGTTTTCTCTGGTAGGTACAACCTACCTGGCACCCCTATAAATAATAACCTCAAGTCAAAACCGTTACACCAGGTACATCTACTGTCTCCATTATATTATGAAAGACCAGCTACAACTACTCTCTCTATTATATTATGACAGACCAGCTAGATCTACTGTCTCTATTGTATTATGACAGACCAGCTAGATCTACTGTCTATTGTATTATGACAGACCAGCTAGATCTACTGTCTCTATTATATTATGACAGACCAGCTAGATCTACTGTCTCTATGTCTCTATTATATTATGACAGACCAGCTAGATCTACTGTCTCTCTATTATATTATGACAGACCAGCTAGATCTACTGTCTCTATTATATTATGACAGACCAGCTGGATCTACTGTCTCTATTATATTATGACAGACCAGCTAGATCTACTGTCTCTATTATATTATGACAGACCAGCTAGATCTTCTCTGTCTATTATATTATGACAGACCGCCTAGATCTACTGTCTCTATTGTATTATGACAGACCAGCTGGATCTACTGTCTCTATTATATTATGACAGACCAGCTAGATCTACTGTCTCTATTATATTATGACAGAACAGCTAGTTCTACTGTCTCTATTATATTATGACAGACCAGCTTGATCTACTGTCTCTATTGTATTATGACAGACTAGCTAGATCTACTGTCTCTATTATATTATGACAGACTAGCTAGATCTACTGTCTCTATTATATTATGACAGACCAGCTAGATCTACTGTCTCTATGTCTCTATTATATTATGACAGACCAGCTAGATCTACTGTCTCTATTATATTATGACAGACCAGCTGGATCTACTGTCTTATATTATGACACACCAGCTAAATCTACTGTCTCTATGTTTCTATTATATTATGACAGACCAGCTAGATATACTGTCTCTATTATTTTATGACAGACCAGCTAGAACTACTGTCTCTATTATATTATGACAGACCAGCTAAAACTACTGTCTCTATTATATTATGACAGACCAGCTAGATCTACTGTCTCTATTATATTATGACAGACCAGCTAGATCTACTGTGTCTATTATATTATGACAGACCAGCTAGATCTACTGTCTCTATTATATTATGACAGACCAGCTAGATCTACTGTCTCTATTGTATTATGACAGACCAGCTAGATCTACAGTCTCTATTGTATTATGACAGACCAGCTAGATCTACTGTCTCTATTGTATTATGACAGACCAGCTAGATCTATTGTCTCTATTATATTATGACAGACCAGATAGATCTAGCTGTCTATTATATTATGACAGACCAGCTAGATCTACTGTATCTATTATATTATGACAGACCAGCTAGACCTACTGTCTCTATTATATTATGACCAGACCAGCTAGATCTACTGTCTCTATCTATATTATGACAGGACCAGGCTAGCAAATCTACTGTCGTCCTATTATAATGACAGACCACTAGATCTACTGTCTACTATTATAATGACAGACCAGCTGAGATCTACTGTCTCTATTATATTTTGACAGACCAGCTGGATCTACTGTCTCTATTATAATATGACAGACCAGCTAGATCTACTGTCTCTGTCTCCATTATATTATGACAGACCAGCCTAGATCTAACTGTCTTATTATATATATGACAGACCATGCTAGATCTACTGTCTCTATTATAATATGACAGACCAGCTAGATCTACTGTCTCTATGTCCCATTATATTATGACAGACCAGCTAGATCTACTGTCTCTTTATGCCAGACCAGCTAGATCTACTGTCTCTATTGTATATGACAGACCAGCTAGATCTACTGTCTCTATTGTATATGACAGACCAGCTAGAATCTACTGTCTCTATTGTATTATGACAGACCAGCTAGATCAACTGTTCTATTGTATTATGACAGACCAGCTAGAATCTACTGTCTCTGTCCTATTATGACAGACCAGCTGGATCTACTGTCTCTATATAATATGACAGACCAGCTAGATCTACTGTCTCTATTATATATGACAGACCAGCTAGATCTACTGTCTCTATTATATGATGACAGACCAGCTAGATCTACTGTCTCTATTATATTATGACAGACCAGCTAGATCTACTGTCTCTATTATAATATGACAGACCAGCTAGATCTACTGTCTCTATTATAATTATGACAGACCAGCTAGATCTACTGTCTCTATTATAATATGACAGACCAGCTAGATCTACTGTCTCTATTGTATTATGACAGACCAGCTAGATCTACTGTCTCTATTATATTATGACAGACCAGCTAGATCTACTGTCTCTATTATATATGACAGACCAGCTAGATCTACTGTCTCTATTATAATATGACAGACCAGCTAGATCTACTGTCTCTATTATATTATGACAGACCAGCTAGATCTACTGTCTCTATTATATTATGACAGACCAGCTAGATCTACTGTCTCTATTATTATGACAGACCAGCTAGATCTACTGTCTCTATTATATATGACAGACCAGCTAGATCTACTGTCTCTATTATAATATGACAGACCAGCTAGATCTACTGTCTCTATTATAATATGACAGACCAGCTAGATCTACTGTCTCTATTATATTATGACAGACCAGCTAGATCTACTGTCTCTATTATATTATGACAGACCAGCTAGATCTACTGTCTCTATTATATTATGACAGACCAGCTAGATCTACTGTCTCTATTATATTATGACAGACCAGCTAGATCTACTGTCTCTATTATATTATGACAGACCAGCTAGATCTACTGTCTCTATTATATTATGACAGACCAGCTAGATCTACTGTCTCTATTATATTATGACAGACCAGCTAGATCTACTGTCTATTATATTATGACAGACCAGCTAGATCTACTGTCTCTATTATATTATGACAGACCAGCTAGATCTACTGTCTCTATTATATTATGACAGACCAGCTAGATCTACTGTCTCTATTATATTATGACAGACCAGCTAGATCTACTGTCTCTATTATAATGACAGACCAGCTAGATCTACTGTCTCTATTATATTATGACAGACCAGCTAGATCTACTGTCTCTATTATATTATGACAGACCAGCTAGATCTACTGTCTCTATTATATTATGACAGACCAGCTAGATCTACTGTCTCTATTATATTATGACAGACCAGCTAGATCTACTGTCTCTATTATATTATGACAGACCAGCTAGATCTACTGTCTCTATTATATTATGACAGACCAGCTAGATCTACTGTCTCTATTATATTATGACAGACCAGCTAGATCTACTGTCTCTATTATATTATGACAGACCAGCTAGATCTACTGTCTCTATTATATTATGACAGACCAGCTGGCTCTATGTCTCTATTATATTATGACAGACCAGCTAGATCTACTGTTCTATTATATTATGACAGACCAGCTAGATCTACTGTCCTCTATTATATTATGACAGACCAGCTAGATCTACTGTCTCTATTATATTATGACAGACCAGCTAGATCTACTGTCTCTATTATATTATGACAGACCAGCTAGATCTACTGTCTCTATTGTATTATGACAGACCAGCTAGATCTATGTCTCTATTATATTATGACATACCAATAGATCTACTGTCCTATTATATTATCATCCAGCTAGATCTACTGTATCTATTATATTATGACAGACCACTAGACCTACGGTCTCTATTGATTATGACAGACCAGCTGTATCTATGTCCTCTATTATATTATGAACGACCAGCTAGATCTACTGTCTCTATTTGATTATGACGACCAGCTAGATCTACTGTCTCTATTGTATTATGACAGACCAGCTAGATCTACTCTCTCATTATATTATGGACAGCAAGCTAAATCTACTTTCTCTATTATTTATGACGACCACTAGATCTAACTGTCTCTATTATATTATGACAACCGCTAGATCTACTCTCTCTATTAAGTATGACAGACCAGCTAAATCTATACTGTCCTCTATTATATAATGACAGACCAGCTAGATCTACTCTCTCTATTATATGATTACGACCAGCTAAATCACTGTCCTCCTATATATAATGACAGAACCACTAGATCTACGTCCTCTATTATATTATGACAGACCAGCTAGATCTACTCGTCTCTATATTATATGACAGACCAGCTAGATCTACTGTCTCTATTATATAATGACAGACCAGGCTAGATCTACTGTCTCTATTATATGATGACAGACCAGCTAGATCTACTGTCTCTATTATATATGACAGAACCAGCTAGATCTACTGTCTCTATTATATTATGACAGACCAGCTAGTTCTACTGTCTCTATTATATTATGACAGACACAAGCTCTACTGTCTCTATGTCTCTATTATATTATGACAGACCAGCTAGATCTACTGTCTCTATTATATTATGACAGAACAGCTAGTTCTACTGTCTCTATTATATTATGACAGACCAGCTAGATCTACTGTCCTCTATTATATAACAGACCAGCTAGATCTCTGTCTCTATTTAATTATGACAGACCAGCTAGATTCTACTGTCTCTATTATAATTATGACAGACCAGACTAGAATCTACTGTCTCTATTATATTATGACAGACCAGCTAGATCTACTGTCTCTATTATATTATGACAGACCAGCTAGATCTACTGTCTCTATTATATTATGACAGACCAGCTAGATCTACTGTCTCTATTATATTATGACAGACCAGCTAGATCTACTGTCTCTATTATATTATGACAGACCAGCTAGATCTACTGTCTCTATTATATTATGACAGACCAGCTAGATCTACTGTCTCTATTATATTATGACAGACCAGCTAGATCTACTGTCTCTATTATATTATGACAGACCAGCTAGATCTACTGTCTCTATTATATTATGACAGACCAGCTAGATCTACTGTCTCTATTATATTATGACAGACCAGCTAGATCTACTGTCTCTATTATATATGACAGACCAGCTAGATCTACTGTCTCTATTATATTATGACAGACCAGCTAGATCTACTCTCTATTATAATATGACAGACCAGCTAGATCTACTGTCTCTATTATTATGACAGACCAGCTAGATCTACTGTCTCTATTATATTATGACAGACCAGCTAGATCTACTGTCTCTATTATATTATGACAGACCAGCTAGATCTACTGTCTCTATTATATTATGACAGACCAGCTAGATCTACTGTCTCTATTATATTATGACAGACCAGCTAGATCTACTGTCTCTATTATATTATGACAGACCAGCTAGATCTACTGTCTCTATTATATTATGACAGACCAGCTAGATCTACTGTCTCTATTATATTATGACAGACCAGCTAGATCTACTGTCTCTATTATATTATGACAGACCAGCTAGATCTACTGTCTCTATTATATTATGACAGACCAGCTAGATCTACTGTCTCTATTATATTATGACAGACCAGCTAGATCTACTGTCTCTATTATATTATGACAGACCAGCTAGATCTACTGTCTCTATTATATTATGACAGACCAGCTAGATCTACTGTCTCTATTATATTATGACAGACCAGCTAGATCTATTATATTATGACAGACCAGCTAGATCTACTGTCTCTATTATATTATGACAGACCAGCTAGATCTACTGTCTCTATTATATTATGACAGACCAGCTAGATCTACTGTCTCTATTATATTATGACAGACCAGCTAGATCTACTGTCTCTATTATATTATGACAGACCAGCTAGATCTACTGTCTCTATTATATATGACAGACCAGCTAGATCTACTGTCTCTATTATATTATGACAGACCAGCTAGATCTACTGTCTCTATTATATTATGACAGACCAGCTAGATCTACTGTCTCTATTATATTATGACAGACCAGCTAGATCTACTGTCTCTATTATATTATGACAGACCAGCTAGATCTACTGTCTCTATTATATTATGACAGACCAGCTAGATCTACTGTCTCTATTATATTATGACAGACCAGCTAGATCTACTGTCTCTATTATATTATGACAGACCAGCTAGATCTACTGTCTCTATTATATTATGACAGACCAGCTAGATCTACTGTCTCTATTATATTATGACAGACCAGCTAGATCTACTGTCTCTATTATATTATGACAGACCAGCTAGATCTACTGTCTCTCTCTATTATATTATGACAGACCAGCTAGATCTACTGTCTCTATTATATTATGACAGACCAGCTAGATCTACTGTCTCTATTATATTATGACAGACCAGCTAGATCTACTGTCTCTATTATATTATGACAGACCAGCTAGATCTACTGTCTCTATTATATTATGACAGACCAGCTAGATCTACTGTCTCTATTATATTATGACAGACCAGCTAGATCTACTGTCTCTGTCTCTATATACACATCTAGATGTGTATGACAGACCAGCTAGATCTACTGTCTCTATTATATTATGACAGACCAGCTAGATCTACTGTCTCTATTATATTATGACAGACCAGCTAGATCTACTGTCTCTATTATATTATGACAGACCAGCTAGATCTACTGTCTCTATTATATTATGACAGACCAGCTAGATCTACTGTCTCTATTATATTATGACAGACCAGCTAGATCTACTCTCTATTATACTATGACAGACCAGCTAGATCTACTGTCTCTATTATAATATGACAGACCAGCTAGATCTACTGTCTCTATTATATTATGACAGACCAGCTAGATCTACTGTCTCTATTATATTATGACAGACCAGCTAGATCTACTGTCTCTATTATATTATGACAGACCAGCTAGATCTACTGTCTCTATTATATTATGACAGACCAGCTAGATCTACTCTCTATTATATTATGACAGACCAGCTAGATCTACTGTCTCTATTATATATGACAGACCAGCTAGATCTACTGTCTCTATTATATTATGACAGACCAGCTAGATCTACTGTCTCTATTATATTATGACAGACCAGCTAGATCTACTGTCTCTATTATATTATGACAGACCAGCTAGATCTACTGTCTCTATTATATTATGACAGACCAGCTAGATCTACTGTCTCTATTATATATGACAGACCAGCTAGATCTACTGTCTCTATTATATTATGACAGACCAGCTAGATCTACTGTCTCTATTATATTATGACAGACCAGCTAGATCTACTGTCTCTATTATATTATGACAGACCAGCTAGATCTACTGTCTCTATTATATTATGACAGACCAGCTAGATCTACTCTCTATTATATTATGACAGACCAGCTAGATCTACTGTCTCTATTATATTATGACAGACCAGCTAGATCTACTGTCTCTATTATATTATGACAGACCAGCTAGATCTACTGTCTCTATTATATTATGACAGACCAGCTAGATCTACTGTCTCTATTATATTATGACAGACCAGCTAGATCTACTGTCTCTATTATATTATGACAGACCAGCTAGATCTACTGTCTCTATTATATATGACAGACCAGCTAGATCTACTGTCTCTATTATATTATGACAGACCAGCTAGATCTACTGTCTCTATTATATTATGACAGACCAGCTAGATCTACTGTCTCTATTATATTATGACAGACCAGCTAGATCTACTGTCTCTATTATATTATGACAGACCAGCTAGATCTACTGTCTCTATTATATTATGACAGACCAGCTAGATCTACTGTCTCTATTATATTATGACAGACCAGCTAGATCTACTGTCTCTTATATTATGACAGACCAGCTAGATCTACTGTCTCTATTATATTATGACAGACCAGCTAGATCTACTGTCTCTATTATAATATGACAGACCAGCTAGATCTACTGTCTCTATTATATTATGACAGACCAGCTAGATCTACTGTCTCTATTATATTATGACAGACCAGCTAGATCTACTGTCTCTATTATATATTATGACAGACCAGCTAGATCTACTGTCTCTATTATATTATGACAGACCAGCTAGATCTACTGTCTCTATTATATTATGACAGACCAGCTAGATCTACTGTCTCTATTATATTATGACAGACCAGCTAGATCTACTGTCTCTATTATATTATGACAGACCAGCTAGATCTACTGTCTCTATTATAATATGACAGACCAGCTAGATCTACTCTCTATTATATTATGACAGACCAGCTAGATCTACTGTCTCTATTATAATATGACAGACCAGCTAGATCTACTGTCTCTATTATATTATGACAGACCAGCTAGATCTACTGTCTCTTATATTATGACAGACCAGCTAGATCTACTGTCTCTATTATATTATGACAGACCAGCTAGATCTACTGTCTCTATTATATTATGACAGACCAGCTAGATCTACTGTCTCTATTATATTATGACAGACCAGCTAGATCTACTGTCTCTATTATATATGACAGACCAGCTAGATCTACTGTCTCTATTATATTATGACAGACCAGCTAGATCTACTGTCTCTATTATATTATGACAGACCAGCTAGATCTACTGTCTCTATGTCTCTATTATATTATGACAGACCAGCTAGATCTACTGTCTCTATTATATTATGACAGACCAGCTAGATCTACTGTCTTATATTATGACAGACCAGCTAGATCTACTGTCTATGTCTCTATTATATTATGACAGACCAGCTAGATCTACTGTCTCTATTATATATGACAGACCAGCTAGATCTACTGTCTCTATTATATTATGACAGACCAGCTAGATCTACTGTCTCTATTATATTATGACAGACCAGCTAGATCTACTGTCTCTATTATATTATGACCAGCTAGATCTACTGTCTCTATTATATTATGACAGACCAGCTAGATCTACTGTCTCTATTATATTATGACAGACCAGCTAGATCTACTCTCTATTATATTATGACAGACCAGCTAGATCTACTGTCTCTATTATATATGACAGACCAGCTAGATCTACTGTCTCTATTATATTATGACAGACCAGCTAGATCTACTGTCTATTATATTATGACAGACCAGCTAGATCTACTGTCTCTATTATATTATGACAGACCAGCTAGATCTACTGTCTCTATTATATTATGACAGACCAGCTAGATCTACTGTCTCTATATTTTGACAGACCAGCTAGATCTACTGTCTCTATTATATTATGACAGACCAGCTAGATCTACTGTCTCTATTATTATGACAGACCAGCTAGATCTACTGTCTCTATTATTTATGACAGACCAGCTAGATCTACTGTCTCTATTTATATTATGACAGACCAGCTAGAACTACTGTCTCTATTATAATATGACAGACCGGCTAGATATACTGTCTCTGTAATATGACAGACCAGCTAGATCTACTGTCTCTATTATATATGACAGACCAGCTAGATCTACTGTCTCTATTATTATGACAGACCAGCTAGATCTACTGTCTCTATTATTATTATGACAGACCAGCTAGATCTACTGTCTCTATTATATTATGACAGACCAGCTAGATCTACTGTCTCTATTAATTATGACAGACCAGCTAGATCTACTCTATGTCTCTATTATATTATGACAGACCAGCTAGATCTACTGTCTCTATATTATGACAGACCAGCTAGATCTACTGTCTCTATTATATTATGACAGACCAGCTAGATCTACTGTCTATATTATATTATGACAGACAGCTAGATCTACTGTCTCTATTTATATACAGAACCAGCTAGATCTACTGTCTCTATTATAATATGACAGACAGCTAGATCTACTGTCTCTATTATATTATGACAGACCAGCTAGATCTACTGTCTCTATTTAATTATGACAGACCAGCTAGATCTACTCTCTCTTATAATATGACAGACCAGCTAGATCTACTGTCTCTATTATAATATGACAGACCAGCTAGATCTACTGTCTCTATTATATTATGACAGACCAGCTAGATCTACTGTCTCTATTATAATTGTGACGACCAGCTAGATCTACTGTCTCTATTATATTTGACAGACCAGCTAGATCTACTGTCTCTATTATTATGACAGACCAGCTAGATCTACTGTCTCTATTATAATATGACAGACCAGCTAGATCTACTGTCTCTATTGTATTATGACAGACCAGCTAGATCTATT